>NC_136936.1:16197041-16242041 GCF_949987615.1 Pollachius pollachius
CACACACACACGCTCCAGTCAAGCGACGAAGGAGCCCGTGTTCTCATTCACCTTCCTTCTTTCTTCTCCTCTCTTTATCCGTCATTAAAAAAGCTTCAAAATGTATATATATATTTATATATGTGTGTGTGTGTGTGTGTGTGTGTGTGTGCGCGCTCAGGTCTGGTGGCGTTCCGGCAGCACCTCCAGAACCTGGCCCGGACCAAAGGCATCCTGGAGCTGAATAAGGTCCAGATGTTGGTGGAGCAGATGGGCTCCGGCGAGGGTGCCGGCCCTGCGGGTCCCCTCGGGCCACAGCAACACTTGCACAATCTCCTGGAGGTCAGCCAGTCTGCCTGCACACACACACGTGCTCGCACGCAATCACGCACACGCACAAAATACCGTTCTCCCCCCTCGAAAGTACCAGCCCCTTCTTCACCCCACTGCCCTTACACCTCATCATCAGAAAGAAGTCCCCCACCCAGCCGGTTGTGTAACCCCAGAAGAGGCAGCCAACTGTGGCTTGTTTACTGTCTCGGGGCCCCTGGGGCCTGGAGCCCGGGCCAGGGAGAATAGAGCCATTGTTGAGGTCACTCAAATGGACCAGGCTAGTAACTGGTACTCACTGGTCCTGATCTGAGAGGGAACACACACACACACACACACCCAGCCACACGCGTACCAACTCACACTGCTGAATGCAAGTGAATAGCCATGTAAGGAGGTATCATTGAGCCATCGTTACCGTCAACACCAGACAGGACATCAGGAAAGGTAGTTCAGGAAACACAAAACAGTGCTTCCAATGTGCCCGCCACCACTAATGTAATAATAATGCAGCTCTCTGATGCTCATGAAGCTACCAGCCATTATCCTTTTAATTTGTTTCCATTTCATTTGACTAATGTCCGGTCCCTGGAGCACTTATCATTTAGGATAAGGCATCTGGCAGGAGCCCAGTGGCATTTCCACAGCACAGCATTTGTAAGCTGGTTAGACTGTGGGACACACTGACCCTAATGGTCATAATTGCATTACTTTTGAGTTTGTTTTTTGTGTGTGTGTGCGTACATGCATGCAGTGACTGCTCTGTTTACAGACGCGACTGTCTCCGCGCCTCTTGTTATGACACATATTGTCTGCGTGTCTGTGTGTGTAACAGGGCGAGGCGTCCAGGCAACAGGAGGACCGGGCTCTGTACCAGGGGGGGCCCCAGCTCCTGTCCCGCAGACAGAGCCTAGAGACGCAGTACCTCTCCCACAGACTGCAGGTACCCAATGACCTCTCAGTGGGCACGCGCCGCCACTTTTAGACGAGGTGTGCGTGTTTATTGAGCAAGAGGAAAGGAGCCGTGAAATGAACACGCTTTGAATTTGGAAGATGTTTTTACACATGGCTCTGGCAGGCTTAACATTTCAACCCATAATATCAGTTACACTCTCCCTCAGCTGAGTTTTGAGTTGGGACTTACCCAGAGCAATTACAATTAGGGCATTTAGCAGACGCTTTTATCCAAAGCGACTTACATCGGTTAATACACACATTGACACACCGGCGGCAGAGTCAACCATGCAAGGCGACAGCCAGCTCGTCAGGAGCAGTTAGGATTAAGTGTCTTGCTCAGGGACAGATCAACACTCAGCTAGGAGGAGCTGGGGATCGAACTAGCAACCTTACTAGCAACACACTGACATGTCTAGTTAATACTCACGACACAATCAAACCCTGTTGCCTATAAGCCTGCTCCATACGTCTCGTGTATTGCTATTTTACAAAAGGTATTTTGGTGCAGACTTTATCATGTGGGAGACGTGTCAGGATTAGCAGGTTCATTGCTAAGCGGAATGGGGGGGGTGCACGGAACACAACTGTGGCGGGTGAATATTTTGTAGCTGGTTGCCATGGCGGTGACCTAGTCCCACTGTGGCTGCCCTCCTGCAGGCCAACGCACTGGCCAACAGCCCCGCCAGCTGCCAGCTCTTCTGCAAGGAGACGCCCCGCAGCCTGGAGCAGCAGCTCCAGCAGCACAGGTACGGCCACCACCACCACCACCACCGATAACAACCAGTAACAACACCTCACACGGGTCCCAAGTCAACACTCAGCATGTGTTTGCTCCCCCCGCCTGCCCAGGTTGCACCAGAAGAGGATGTACCTGCAGCAGCAGCCTCAGGGCGCCGGGCTGCAGTCCTACTTCAACCAGATGCAGATCGCCGAGGGCTCCTACCCCCCCGGCGCCGCGCCGGTCTGCTCCCCCCAGGGCCCCCCCATGGGACCCTCTCAGACCCACGTCGGCCCCCAGACCTCGCCCTCGTTCCACCAGCAGCCCACCGGCCTGCTCCCCCTAGTGGAGCCCGGGGAGGGCATGGTGTTCGACCCCTACATGAGCCGCCACCACTACCCCCCCCAGCAGCACCCCATCCACCACCACCCCCACCACCACCACCACCAGCTCCCCGTGGAGCCCCCGTCCCTGGGCTACGGCGGCTACCCCCCCGGCTGTGAGCAGCACACCCTGGGACCCTCCACTGAGGCACTTTACGCAGAGCAGTACGACTTCTCCCTGGACCCCGGGCAGCCGGCGCCCCGCTCCATGGTGGGCGGGTATGGCGCCGGGGGTCTGGCCATGGCCGGGCCGGGGCAGTACGACCCCCTGACCCTGCCCCCCGAGCTCCAGGACCCCTTGCTGGACGGCGAGATGATGGAGACGGTGGACTCCCAGCACGGCTTTGTCATGGTCAACTGAAGCGCGGCCGGAGGGAGCAGGCGGTATGAAGCCGCGGGGAGCCGCTGAAGCTGTGCCGCATTACGGCCGTCAGCAAGATGAGGGCTGGGGGGGGGGGGGGGGGCGTAGAAGAAGGAAAAAACGTGTACGACTAAAATACTGACTCCTTGTTTCTTAGTGAACCTCAGAAGAAGACAAACGAAAACCGAACTTCTCTCCCAAAACCTCCCTCAGCCTACCTACCCCTCTCCTCCTTGGTTGGAGTCATGCCCGACCCCTACCTCTTCCCCACCTCCCTCCCTACCCCCAACATGTACCTAGGTAGGGTGGTGGTGGTGTCGGGACAGGACGCAGCCTGTGGATGGTGCAGCTGATCCCATTAGGTGTGTGTGTGTGGGGGGGAGGGGGGCTGATCTGGAACCAAAAGCACAGCAGCTTAACGGCACATTTTCTCTTGCGAGTAGGACGTCAACAACACCAGGACACAGAAAATCTGTAGAATAATTTCGAGATGCATTAATTTTCTTTGTTTGAAAGGAATGAGTCGCTTGGTTATCATGCCACCTTGTCCTGCAAGATGCCCATAGTGGGTACTTTTGAATAATAATAATAATAATATAGGTTTCATGACTACATTTACAATATGTTTGAAGCATTACATTTGACCGCCTTCTTTCTTATATGAATATGCTGAACTTTGTTTGATTAGAACAAACAACTGTTTATTGCCTGTTATAAATGCATATGATTGACGGACAATGGACAGATTCAGTGAGCAGTAGTTTCATTTCTGAATACTTTCCTTTCTGCTTTCCATTGAACTACTGAACCACGTTGAACTCTTACACTACTGAACAGTGTTCATAACATTTGATTGGAGGTGAGGTTTCCTAAGCAGAAGTGATTAACTGTCAGCATACATATATCGGCGGCATGGGCTTCATGTTTATTTGAAGAGATCCAGCGGAGCACATGTTGACCTGCTGAACGGAGGGCAAGGGCTTGTATAGTTCATGCTTGCTGGGTGAAGAAGTCGCGGTGTTCATAAGTCAATATCAATCTGTTTTCCTGGCAATATTGAAGCAATATTAACTCGTGATATAAATGGATTGTAAAAAAAGATAATGGGTAAAGGAGGCCTCGTCTGTACAGCCAATTCCGATTGGTTGTGGTGAACTCTGAGTCATCGGCGACATCAAGACTTGAGCTGATGATGTAACCGAGATATAATCTTTTCACTCCCCCTGCAAGTGCAGATATAAGCTGGGGGGTGGGGGGGGCGGACGCTGTGTCAAGCGTGTGTTTGCAGCTCTGTCTGCCTGCCTGACTGAAATTGTCTCAAGGCTTACTCCACTTCCCATTCAAACTGTAGAACATGTCACATGGGTGCTGCAGATACACCCATCTACATTTCAGTAGACATACCTCCTCCCCCAATGCACAGTTGTAGCCTACAAGTGATTATTTTAATCCAATAACCTCCTGCCCCTCTCCTCCCTTTTACAGTAATACTCAGTTTTTTTGTTAATGATGAAATGGTGTTTCTGTGGAATAATGTTGGAATTAATGGAATTAACACCGTAAAGATTCTCTTAATAGGATTAGATGAAGGAATGTTTTCCCTCTTTGCTCAGGGGGCTGCTGTAAGACAAACACCAGAAAGACATTGGTCACCTGACACTGGATTTAGCCAAGTGGCTCACAATTGCTCTTTGACTGACAGCAAGCCTGCGACAGGGAGGCAAATTGTATTGTTTTTCATAGCACTTGGATTTTTTTCAATGTACTTGAAGCGCACAGATTTCCGTTCTCTGAAAATGTTGCTTTTATTGGAACGTATCGAAAATGGTGATTGGGTTGAGCCTTTATTAAATGGCAGCCACATTAGTAGTAAAGATCTTTGGGGGTTATTGCTTAAACATGTTGAGGCTGTCTGTAGTCTGAATAGTATAAGTCAGACAGGACCACCGCTTGCGTGCAGTTATCTGGACTGACGCAAGTACTTAACGTGTTTAAAATCAAACTGGGAACGCAGCAACTTTTCTATTATGTGTGAATTACGTGTGGTTTCTAGTCAACAGTCCTTACCGGGGATCATATAAGACACTTCGAACCAACAGTAGTACTGTCCCATCACAGATCCTTTATTTTTGTTCAGGTTAGACTAGAGACCTACATGGCAATCTGTGGAAGTAAAAATACTAGAGCACTTTGACGTGGCAGGGGAGGAGGAGACACTGCGTGAGTGGAAGTGATGGTGGTGGAGGAGGAGCAAGCAGGTTGGTTGACCGTTTCCTGGTGGATGAAACCAAACCCAAATCTGTAGGAAACACATTTGTCCTCTGTCTAACCCAGATAATGGACACAAAAAAAACTTTTCTCAAAGAAATGACCAGACTTGGTTTGACCGATTGTTGCTTTGTTAAGTCCCATGAGAGGGGGATGTCTGCAGCAAGATGGGTTCAAGTAATTGTGCTTTTGTACAAATTAGGAGGTTTAGTGAATCTTGTAACACTCATGGAGTGCACAGAAGGTATGAGTTTTTGTGTTGAACATGAATCGTGTTCAGTGTGCCTTTTTACTTTTCTTTTATATAGTATAAATTAAATCAACAGCGTTATAGACCCTTTTCATGTATGTTTGAGGTTTATTTCTTTTATTTCCAGAACCACGTAGAGTATGGTTTTACAAAAAGGTACAAAACCAAAGTTATAGTCCCAGAAGCTCCCCTGGATTCCCACCGTGTGGTGTTCCGGAAGCTTCCCTGAAGCACCACATTATGGTGTTTCAGAAGCCGCCCTGGACAACCACCGTGTGGCGTTCCAGAAGCTTACCTGGAATACCACCGTGTGGCGTTCCAGAAGCTTCTAGATCAGCCCAGCCACCACGCTTTCTCTTGTCGCTTGTTCAGTATATGCCATTTAAAAGTATTAGAGCAATATTTCTCAAGATGGAGACAAACAAAAAATTGATTATAGTTGGACATCTTTCCAAGTATCATGATTGCACCTCCTGTTGAACAAAGACATCGATGTTATCAATAGAAATCCAGTTTTATATTTACCTTTGTTGATGTTGACCACACATAAGCTACCTTGCTGTTGAGATTAAAAAGGTTTATTGAACATAAACATGTTGTACCCTTCCTTTGTGTATGTGTGTGTGCACACGTGCAATTTTTTCCCCAAATGTTTTTAAGCAAGCGGGTAGGCTTTCTTCTGTTGTCTTACTCCAGAGGAAGGAGCAATGGACCACAAGAGATTCTTAGCGTTCACCCAGTAATTCTGAACCAATGACAGCACTTCAATGTTGCCTACTGCACCTTTAATTAGCTTGAGACTTCTGCCAGCAGGTCTTTGAGTTCTCATTATCCATAGAAGGTATACAGACTTCACTTGCATACATATACTCATTTTCAATGCACCCAGGGCACCATTCCATAAAGGATATGTCACCCATGTCTAAAAGAAAGCAGTCATTTGGTTCATTCAATTTTGAGCATACTATATAGATGAATAGACCACTCGCAAACTTTTGAAAGCACTTTGTAAACCAAGTGTCTTGGAGTACTATACTCAAGACGTCTAATGGAAAAATAAAACAATCAAATGCCATTAACACATGCGACCAAACCAACTGAAAATGTATCCAAAATTTCCAAAAGGTCCCACCCTGCATAGATACTTGGCATCCAACTTAGTAATGAACACATTACCCTGGACTTCTAGCAGAAACTCAATACAAGCAATGAAATAAGGTTCATTTATGAAGCAATAATTGTATCAGAAATAGTCTGAAGCATTTTGAGCCATGAGGAGTAAAGGTTCTCAGTTACCCACTGGGATATAAAAGAGGAGAGACCAAGGTACACACTTAAGACATGTTTGGAATCAGATTAAGTTGACCATCAGCCTCCCCCTTAAGAGTGTTCCCAGCTAGGGGCGTTGGAAGACAGACACAAACATGGTATACAGAAAACAACTGAACTGAACGCAAATGAGCCCACTGGTCCTGTAGCCTGCCTTAGATCGTCTTCGTTTCGTTCGCCAGGCTCTGGCTCTACATGAGCCTGCGTTGATACATACAAAAAAAATAGCTGTAATTAATAGTTTAATAAATGCTGTCCGGCCCATAGGATTTATATGAGCTAAATAGTAATGTTTTAACCAAGCACTGTCTTCAGATATTCCATTATGATCGTGGGGGGGGGAAGAAAATAAAAAAACATTTATCCCGAGAGGATATGTGAGACGGCAAGTATCAGCAAAAATAAAGCAAGAGTGAAAAGAAATGATATGCCAAAGTGAAAGCTAGACATTACATATTTTACTGGATAGAAAAAATCTTTCCCACTGCCTACAGTAGGCAAAATGTATTAAATCTGAGAACGGACCCTTTAAGTAACCATCACTTACTGTTCTGTATGCTGTAGGTTCCTTTTTAGTTGGGCGGCTAGTGTCAAAGTAAAACTTGCTGACCCTATATAAATATAACACTACCGTTGAGTACATATCTCGGCTGGAGGAAACTAAAAAGGTACTACTCACCTGAAGTTATTTCAAATGAATTGGACCTCAAGAAAAAACACCTTCAGTACTTGATCAGAGCATTTACAATTTCCATTAAATCTATTAAATATTAAAGTAATGACAAATATAAAGACCAACATGCTTGCATCTGGCTGGTTCTACAACAGAAAAACAATTGTTTTCCTACAGACTCTTGGTAAAATATGAAACTTCTAAATATCCAGCTGTAGAAATGAAGCATCTAAATCTGCCAGTGAAGATGTTTAGAGTTGCCAAACATATTTCTTAAAGACCGCATTGCATCCCAATATTAAATCATAACTACAAAGCTCCCACTACGGCCCATTGGAACATGCCATATTTTATATTACATTTATCCAGGAAGGTCCCATTGAGATTCATCTCGTCTTCAAGGGAGTCCTGGCCATAAAATGCTTGCAAAGCTCAGTCACGTTGCATCCAACTAGTTAAGGGGCCATGTGCTTTTCCCCTTTGCTTTAGTGCTTTATATCCATGTTTATGGTCCGCTAAACCCAAATAAAAATCAGTCCAAGATAGGGGGAGTTACTTTTGCTTACCGAAAACCTCATTCACTGCCTGAAACATTGCAAACAGCATTTACTTTGACAATCTGATGTCAGGGAAGTGCAGAAGTCCCGCCTCTCAGATGCTTAGTCACTCACCCGACCAAGTCAGTTGGCAGCAGTGGCTGGTGGAGTTCGGCTAGTTGCATGATCGCCATAAAAAGATGCTGTTGTGCATCTTGGTTCATCAGCTGTATGCCTTGTACAAACTTCTAGCTTGTTAGTGTTGCAATTTGTTTTGTTCAGCTGCAACGCTATGCCTTGCTTTATTGATATCAAATGAGTGTGATTACAGCTGTAATGTTATGCCTTGTACATCGTGATGGCACATTCAATACACGAGTATTCCCCCCCAAAAAAACCTTTGACCGATTATAATTTCCCTATGCTTCGAAATTGATCATTGACATTTGACACACTATAGGTTGTATTTGGCAATCATACGTTACAAGGAAAATATGTACCACAAGCTACAACATCTTCAGAACAAGGCGTCCAGGTCGAGTCAATGTTCAGTAAGGGGGAATTCCCCACAATGCAAAACAGCATCTGGATGTTTATTTTAATGAAAAGAAAACCACATTTAAATAATTACTGCCACATCCCACATGGGTACATGGAAGTACTGAATGTCACAATAGAATGCAACGTATTAGACTGGATGCCATGCTGGAGCACATTGCAGTAGTGTGGCTCTTGGCCTGGCTGGTGTCCCACTGCATGTAGGGGGGACTAGAAACTGCTTCAGTCGTCTTACAACTGAAGAAAAAGTGCTGAATACCGTTTTATAATAATTCAAATAACTTCTGAGGCCACATCAGTGTATACGAGATATTATTGATCCAGGAAGCAACATGCATTTAAAATGCAATGGAATATTGTTGAAATGGATATTATAAAATATTTTCCCAAAGGTTAATGTACAGCAAACCGAGTGATGCAGGTACCTAACGGGAAGCGGAGGCTGCTGCATTTCCGAACACAAGCCAGGTTAGTCCATTTCTCAGCTACTACAAAAACAGGAGTAAGGCAAGTGATTGTCCCAACTGTTGGCCACCTTTTGTATTTCTTGGGAGCAGACATTTCCACTTTTCTGGGCATTCTGTCACAGTTTCCACAAGTGCACCTTAATAAGAAGTTATAAAATATACATGTCAGTCAATAAACATTTGTTTCTTACAGTGATTTACAGTTTAAATAAGAACAACTTTCCATTTGTTCACTTGCTTTAATTAACGACAGCAGTGAAATGACAATAACCAAACATGTCATGAGCAGCTGAACGTGCCGGTAGATTTACATCTAAACAGTCATTAACTTCCTGTTCCGCTATGTGCAACAACATAGAGGTCCGTAGTGCAACAACATAGAGGACCGTAGTGCAATATTCCCTATCTCCCCCTGAGCCTTTAACACTCCAACACAAAGGCTGATAGAAATAAAAGAAAAACAGCATCGAACGAACGGTCGTATGCACTTTGTGCCATAAAAACGAGCGGAAAGTCCAACATGAACACAACGCCCACAGAACCCATTAAAGACTACCCCACAGCAAAGTCCTTATGCCAGGCAGGCACACTGGTCTTCCTGGTGGACCGGCGCAGGCCTGCCGCCGGCGACACGTCGGGTGACGGTGGGAGAGGGGCCACAGGGGCCACAGAGGCCGGCGGCGGCGTACGAAGCATGCCCTGGGCCGGCACCACTTGCACGATAGAGGAGGGCTGCGTCCCGCACCGGGGAGAGCCTGCAGGTGGCAGCGCCGGTGGTGGAGTGGGCCCTGACTCTGTCATGGGCCTTACTTGGCCGCTCGCAAGACCAGGCAGCTGCGGCATTGCATTAAGTGCTGGTACAGTGACACGAGACGCCAGATCATCAAAGATCGAACGAGGTGGGGGCCGGTCGCTGTGGACCGGGTAGAACTTGCGCAGGAATCTTCGGTTCCGAGCTGAGACCCTGCCCGACCCGTCAATCTTGACCACGTACTGATCGTGCTGGCGCACCTCAACGACACTGCCCGTCCTGTCCCACTTGTTAGGGTGATGCCCTGTCTGGTTCTGTACGCGGACAGAGTCCCCCACCTCGAGAGGTAGGAGGCGTTTGGTGTGCTCCGCCAAAGTGCCAGGTGTGCGGAAGTGGCGTTTGCGGAGGGCCTCCTCCCTCGCCGTCAGCGTCTCACGCCACGTTACGTGCGGCCTGTACCTCCCGGGGGGAATCGGGATGAAGTCGCGGATGGGCCGGCCGAAGACACACATCGCCGGGGATAGCTTAGTGTCAGGGTCCGGCGTATTACGGTATTGGAGTATCGCCCTCTGCACAGCGTCGGTGTCGAGTTCGCCCTTCGGGCCTGTATTGTCAGTGATGAGCCGCTTCATCGTCTTCACCCCGATCTCTGCGCGGCAGTTGCTGTGGGGGAAGGCCACCGAGGAGAGGCGGTGGTGCACGCCCCATCTGCGAAGGAAAGACCTGGTCTCGGCAGAGGTGAACTCTGGGCCCCCGTCCGATGCAAGCTCTTCCGGAGTCCCGTACGTGGCAAAGGCACGGGCGTAGTTGGCATATGAGGTCCGCGGCGCCACCCGTCGACCTCGAGATGATCGGCCAATTCGAGTAGCGGTCAACTATCACAAGATAGTGTACACCCCTGTGCATGAAAAAGTCTGAACACACAGCCTGGAAGGGGTAAATGGCCATGACAGGCGGGGTCGGCGGCGCCGCAGGCTGAGAGGGCGCCATCCGGTGGCAGTGTTCACAGCCATTCCGAGTGGCGCAGATGTCAGCCGACATGCCTGGCCAGAACACGGACGATTCCGCGCGGGCGGTCATCATGGAGACGCCTTGGTGGGCAGCGTGCAGGGCGCTCAGCAGTTCGCCACGGAGCGAGGGTGGTATGACCACCCTATCCTTGTACAGGACCACCCCGTCAGCTGATGTGATGTCCTCGCGGTACTGATGGAAGCCACGAATCGCCACCGGCATCCCAGCCCTTGACTCGGGGAAGCCGTCTGCTGCCATCTCCTCCAACGCGCCGATTTGGAATTTTCCCCGTATGTCGTCATACGGGGAAATGTTACCTCCCCTTCTGTGCTTTGCTCGCCCAGAGAATTTGGCCCGCCAAGAAATCTGAGAAAATGAGCTACGACTGTTGTACACTTCTTTGTTATTTGGATAACCCTGTTGGTGTTTTGGCGCATAGACGTCGGGTTCTTTGACAGCTCAGGTATTTCCTCAACGAGTCTCATAGTGGGGGTTATCTCAGCCATGGTGGAGAAGGAATTGGGGGAAAGGAACTTTGGCTTTGACTCCCTGAAGTACGTGAACCGTGACATGGAGGAGAAAGGGATTGTTGCAAGCGATTTTCTCCCGCACTACACTTTCTGCTTTTTTTTGCCAGAGCAGGCAACCCAGTGTAGACAAAGAGGAAGCGATGGTTTGTGGCCCACAGAGGGCGCCTCAAGAGCCAAGTCTGTCAACAGGCAGATAATACAAGACTACTCAAAACACTACAATCAGTGACGCCTTAATGACCAACAGCAGTAACAAAAGGCTCACCTGAAGCCAGGTATCAACAAGGTTCACCTGAAGCCAACTGGCCAAACAAATTCAATGAGGAACCACACATTAGCCCTATCCAGTGTACACCTAGCAGTGATCTAGCGGTAAATCTGACAACACTCCAATGAAACCGACATCACAAAATAAAGCCTAATAAATTACTCACTTCAGTGTTCCTGGTTGATGCTTCCCCATTGGTTGCCACATTTGTCCAGAAAATAATGTTCATTCAAAAGCATCAGGGGAAATTAAGAGTTTTGCTGCAAGCAGAAAGCACTAACGCAAACTTGCTGAGCCACCGTAAAGGCAACGCCGGTCATTCCGACTCAAAAAAAATAATTAAACCCATTGTGTGACTCCTTAACATGGGAGTAAACGTGACCAAGGGGAACTTAATTAAGAGCTAATTGAAAAACGGACACGCTGTGATTGATCGGGAGGGAGATGCCAGAGACGATAACGAACACTACATGGATATAATTAAACCATAATAAAAAAAACAACAAAATTAGCGAATGTGGCGGATAATAAAATCGTCAATATAACAAGCGCCTGGAACCTATTGTTTCTTGACACCTCAAAATATATAACCAAGTGGTAAGGCAATAATTAGGCTTTCAAGGTTAATGTTTGGTATTGTATTAATTTATCATGTGTCATACTTCATCAAACTATAAAACGACACAGTAGCTAAAAACCCTGGAGCTGCGAATGGATCAGCTGATATGAAACAAACCCCGTGTTCGCGCATACACGTCCGCGTGTAAGAGTCAGAATGTTTGCCGGGTGGCTGTTTGACAGTCACTCCATTAATAATTACACTGATCACCAGTTTAACTGGAAGAAAACAATAGTCCCTGAACAAAGACATGTTGCACTATACAGTTTTCTATTCTCATTTGATTTCCTCTAGCGCTCCCACGCAATGCATAAATATAAACGCAATGCAATGAAAGACAGTGCTTAGGATTCCACATACACAACACATATATGTGGAGCTGTCGAAATGAGGAACCCTGGGTAGGGAAGAGGGGAAGGGTGGGGAGGGGCAATGGCTTGAAAAACATGAATTGTGCCAAGTACTTCCAGTAAACCGTCCTTGATGAGCCGGAAACCCACATCCCCAGCGATAGATCGATTAATCTGTTCTTTGTTTAGCGTGACGTCACATTCGGTGTAAAGGAGTCCTCTCGAGCTGACGCTTGGGGCTATTATCAAATAAATTGCTTCATTGAGGAGCAATTAAAGTATAATGTGGTCTTTTTCATGTAGTATTTGTGGACGTATTAGAATGAACTTATTATCTTGAATAAATGTGCGGTCAAATAATAATAATAAGAAATACTGTTAATCCCGAAGGAGTAGTTCATGTATTTGCATTTGACCTAACCTAACCTGCAAGGAGCAGTCGGCTACCACGCAATATAGCGCCCAGTGAACCAACTCCTGTTTGCAGTGCCTTGCGTCAGTTACCGGCAGGGCAGGAGCGTTGTTTGCATCTTTCTGGTCCGGGTTGAACATGCAAACTCAACAAAGAAAGGCATGCGTTGATAGTTGCACTAGCTTGGTTAATGATGAACTCTTTGGCTGACTCACTTTCTATTATTTTTTACGACCATGAGCATCGCATGTAAAGTAAGACAAACTGGCACATACAGCTTTACATCTATTTGTATTAGATGGTGTCCAGGGATTTTCACCAACCACCCAAGACCAGCAGATGTGCAACTTTACATGTTTTTGTGTTGCAGGAACTAAAAGCCTATCTGATGCAGAGCAGTGAAAGCTGGGCCCGGTGTACATCCAGGTCAGCTGGGCACGGGCCAAACACTTCCCTTTTGTCTTCTTTCCCTTCCAAATATAAATGCATTATATATGTTGGGGAGATAAGCGTCTTTTCCATGTGATTATCGTGTATCACTAATGACATTTCAGCAACTTTTTGTGCAAATACATATATGCCAGGGTCTACTGCCAACAGAGAACATAATGTTAGTCCTATCAGCTGGGCCAGATGAACTGTTTCCTAGAACCATAGCCTAAAAATATCACCAAGAAAGAATTACGTTTCAGGAGACACCAGACAAGGGCCTCGGGCGAGAAGCAGCTACAGCAGCGAGTCCTGCTGTACTCCCAAAATACACAACCATTTCAACGTACACTAAAAGCACTTAAACATGTGTGAGTGTTTCTGGAGTGTCAATGATCCACACACACACACACACACACACACACACACACACACACACACACACACACACACACAAAGACATACATACATACATACATACATACATACATACATACATACATACATACATACATACATACATACATACATACATACATACATACATACATACATACATACATACATACATACATACCCACAATGGAGGAGAACATGCTGACCTGAGTGTAAACTTATATAATGTCCTGTACTATTCTATAGAAGCCAGCCCAACCCAGTGTGTGTGTGTGTGTGTGTGTGTGTGTGTGTGTGTGTGTGTGTGTGTGTGTGTGTGTGTGTGTGTGTGTGTGCGTGTGTGCCCCCTCTCATACTACAGTCCCAGTGTAACAAACTGGAAGAGAATCTGAATAATTTACCGGCATTGATAAGAACCGGGGCTGTTTAAGCGGAAGCCAGATTTAGCTGGTCGCCATGACGATAGCATGTCAATATTTATCAAGATGATCGACGCTGACGTCGCCGACGTTGAAGGGGGGGGGATCGGTAGTGGGCAACATCAACTGCCACTCAGAACAAAAAAAACAATGTAGGCAAGGGTCATAGAAGTGTCACACATGTTTAAGACACATATAATATAACAGGAGGAGAAGAGGGATTTGGCTGCAATGTCATGACTTCAAGTGGGATATCGAGCCACCAGCAACAGACATGGTGTTCTTTCCTATGCTTTCCTCAACTTGCTGTGGTTGGGGGTCGAAGGCATTTCCTTAGGTCTGAGTGGTCCGCTCGTCTTTAAGATAGCTCCGCTACATGCTGCGTGATAGATGGGTGCTATGCTCATCTATCACGGGGGGGGGGGGGGGGGGGGGGGGATGGCACATTGGGGGATCTGATTTGAAAGAAGAATACTAAATGAGGGGATGCCGGGTAACTGGTAGGGCCTAGGAGTACAGTGATGACATCAATGGTTGCCGGGACAACGCACACACACAGGCCGGATGACACCGTCCGCCTGCGTCTTCGGAGCGGAGAGATCACAGGACCGGATCCCCACTGCACCAGGAACAGGCCTGCCTGCTGACTAACGCTCTTGAGCTGTGGGCAGTGATTACGTCTTTCATCGGGGAACGGATTGCTCTGATCGCTGATCATTGAATGGTGGGGGGGACGAGGATATGTTCAAGGGCAAGTCCTGTCCAGTATGTCTGGCATGTGGGTATCAGTAAAGCCATGAATAACTAGAGGACGGGGCAGACAGGGCCGGTCCGTGGGTATGGGGTCGATCATTGTACTAAGATGCTGGCAGGAAATTAATTCTTTATTGATGTCAAGGCTGCCTTTGCTTAGCAACATTCCAATGCCTCTGCATGTAAAGGTAAACACAGCTGGTCAGCAGAGGCGCGGTTCACGTGAGCTTCAAATGTTCACGGGAGGAACGTTCAACTGTTAACATGTCTTTTTTTTTTGTTGCAGTAACACTGTCTAGATAGATTGATAAACAGATAGTAGATATAGACGGAAATATAGATAGACCTTATATATAGACGGATGGACGGATATATAGATAGATGCATGGACGGAAGGAAGCCTTTGGTTATAAATGGCATGGTCCACAGAGGCATCTGCATTGACGTCACGGCTCCCCATGCTGTCAGGGCTCAGACTGCAGAAAATCCCTAAAATAACAGGATCTAAATAGAAGGAATTAGGTTGCTGCTGTTCATTACTGCCTCATGAACTCAAATGGATTTAGACATGGATTAAGCCGAGCCCTAAAGTAATCGGGTTTTAATGAAGATTTGTCGGGAGAAAATTGCAGTTCATATCTCCGCTGTGTCGGGATCACAGACCGTACTAAATGCTATGCTCTTCTTTGGTTGCATACCAGACACACAGCAGGTGTGCTCCGTGTGGGTCCCGCTTCAGTGGCACCGCAGTGGAACGGTTTACCGGGGGCCAGCGTCAGCCTGTGTTTCTAATTGGTGTTCCAGGTGTGTGGACATCCACCAATCGACCCCTCCTGCTACTCACCAACCAGAGCACACAGGCAGTTTTGGAAAGAGCACACGAGAGCCCTTTCTGATGCGGAAGACGACTGCAACACTTGCCTGTGATTGTGCACTGATGATGCAGGCAAATCAAACTATTTGCATAATAACACAATGATGAGATACATTTATATATGGGTCCAATCGAGTTGATTGGGGAAATTGTTTACACTTGTGCGCATGCAACACCGCTGTCCCAACCGCTCACAAAAGCTAGACTAAATGGTTACTCTTGACAGAGCTCCTAACATCTGCTGCATGAAGAGAAGCATAGCATTTGCATTTTAAGTTTTTTTTTCATCATCTAACAAACTGCCTATCTAGGTCAACAATATGCTAAATAGTGCAACACAAACACTGAATACAATTTTTTATTTTCAATTCATTTTAAACAGCCCTCAGGCAACCCCACGCTTTTTTTGAAAGTGTTCCCCTGCTAAATGATTTAGTCTTACGAAAGACATTGAATTAAGTGCGCCTTGTCCTTTCAAGCTAGCGGGTCTGCCTCTGTTTCCTACTGGGCCAGAAAACCGCTTGATCTCTACTTTCATGTGCACTGCAGCGCGCCGTCGGGTCAGAGCTCTCCAAACACACGAGGGCGGGGAACATCTGAGACTCATCTTCAATATTTTGGGCTGTTCACAGTTGGAGTTGAGATGAAAGTACGACTACGAGCAAGTTGATGGAGACTCCAATACAAGTTCTGTTAACACCTTGCTGTAGCCCGTATCGTTTTTATCTTTATTCACATCTAAAATTGAATGAAATTTGGCAGAATTAAAAGGGATTGCATTAATGCATTTTAAATGGGATTGTTTTAAGTCTCAGCTACAGTTAAATGGGTCTGAGTACCTTAAAAACCAGCATTAAGCACACAAAGCTCACATTTTGTGTTACTTTATTCAGGTCAAGATACAGTAGTACATCATGTCATGTTGAATCAAAATTAAAAGCAGTCTTTTGTTTTAGACAAAACAAAGTGTATTTAAGGAAAGTTTATTGAGCAAGGGGAGGAAAAAAAAACAAGAGGTTTGAGGGAAATACAGGACACCCCTTCCATACCCACAACAATACAATCCCACCCATAACCACCCCAACATCATAAAACATTATGCAACCTTTTCGCCGGATCCCACAAACATTATAACCCATGCACTTTCTCTCAGGTGTTCCGATTTATAACCCATTTGATGAGACTTGAAGCGAGGACCAATGTTGGAATGAGGATTGCATCAGTTTGCGTTCTTTAAACCAAACCCATACACAAAGAATTCTAAGGGCCAACGTCGAGTGACAAATCAGTAGGAACTCTTTACGGGGCAACTGAATAGCACAGCAGGCCTAAACTACAGCCAACTGACGATCATTCCACCATTTCAAGCGCATCTTAGTGGAAAGCTGGATAACAAGAGTCCTAGCACTTGGAGAGAAAGAGCCACAGCACAGAGCTAGAGGTGCAAGTTGACCAAAAGGTAAACAGAAATGACAGAGTACAGAATAGTAGCGGCCATGGGCGTTGGTGGGGAGGAATGTGGCATGGGTTACAGTAGCACATCATCAGCATGCACCACGAATGCAATCTCATCGACATGGAGAAGAGTTGAAGAGTCTATTCATTAACCTGTTGATTCTGAACATCAATAAATATCAGGCAAAAGTGTTTTGCGTTGTGTCGTTGGGTGGGTAACTGCTTTTTCAGATTTACGCCAGGGACAGAACTGTGGAGGAAGAAAGAAAAACAGCATGATCATCAGGTTTACCAGACCAGTAAAAGTGAACATACAGGCTTGTCTCTGCTGCAGGAGGAGGGAAAACAAGCTTACCACTGATGGCCTCTTGGGCAAAATATTTGACATCCATATCTGTGTCTGTGGCCAGCTTCTCAAGCACTGGCTTCACTTCTGACTGAAGGGCACTGTAGACACACACACACACACCACAATCAGAGTGAGAAGCTGAAGTGGCGGCACTTTGTACACGTGATAGAGCTGTTGGAAATAGCACAGCAGTGGAAGGCAAGGACTACGCACTTGCTGTCAAGGACCGGGCCGATCTTCTGGAGGGACTTGGCCACGTTGAAGCGGACGTTGGCCACCTGGTCGTTGGACATCTTGAGGACCACCGGCAGCATCTGCTTGGTGGTGATGTCCTGGCCGCAGGCCTCTGACAGGGCCTGGGGACAGAATCACCAACGCAACACAGCTGCAAATCAGCCACTGAGACACTAATGGATCATGTGACACTGGTGGGTGGAACAGAGAACACGAAGAAGGAGAGCGGGCTTTAAGGGGAGGCCGGGGACTCACGTTGATGCAGAAGAGGGTGGTCATCCTGTGGAGGTAGTTGGGGTCGTTGGCCATGCCAAGCACCTTGGGGACGATGGTGTTCTGAGCCCACTCTGCTCCAAACTTCTCCACCAGCTTCATCAGGTTACAGGTGGCCGCCTCGCGGATGGCGTACACTGAGGAAAGGGGACCACAATGTGGCGCTTAGTCATCCTGCGCGAGTCAGTGACCGCGACCAGTAAGTGGATGCATTTAGCGTGAAACTGATTTAGAAACTAAACACAGCTGGGCTGGAACAGGCTGTCACTAAGCAAAGGCTGACGTCACCAGGATTGAACGCCCCATTTGGATAACTTGAAAATGACACAGTGCTCAAGGGGATGCCCGAGTGGCCCTTCGATAGAAGGGCTGGCTCTGCCGGGACGGCGCACGACAGGTCTGCGCAGACACAGCGTGTCACTTCAGACTGTAATCAGACTGCTGCTCCACACATAGCATTGCACAGGAACGGGCTCTCAAAGAGTGGTCTGATTTGAGTGGCAGTGTTCAGATCATAAAGGCTACACTACATCCTCCCGTTGAGGGAAGTCTGCTTAGGGGGGCTCAAATGGTCCCACCACAGCCTGAAAGTAAACGTGTGAACCAGACATGTCAAAACAATAACGCTGCCTGTTGAACTTGGATGGGCATGGTTGATTGTTGACCCGAGGGACTGTCAGAACACTGTGTATTGTCCATGTATGTTTTAACCCCCCCACCCGCCCTTGCATGTAAGATTATGCCTTATGCAAGGGCAAAGCAGCCGTAACCATAGATTCAGACAAAAACACAAAATTCCAATGACGTAACCCAGCTGGTCCTTTGTCTTCACACTCTCTCTCTGTGTGTGTGTGTGTGTGTGTGTGTGTGTGTGTGTGTGTGTGTGTGTGTGTGTGTGTGTGTGTGTGTGTGTGTGTGTGTGTGTGTGTGTGTGTGTGTGTGTGTGTGTGTGTGTGTGTGTGTGTGTGTGTGGGAAATTTGATGTGAAGAATATCTACCGAGACAGGCAGAGGTTTTTCTGAATTGTAACATAGCAGTGTGCAGGCTTGCATGCCTATTCCCAAATCCAAAGGCACGTGCAGGAATTGTTTTATAAACTATCAAAACAGAACCGTGAATGTGTTGTTTACTGCTTCAGAAATGCAAAGAATTTCAGATCACATGATTTAAGTTCAGTTAAAGACTACAGTGTCTTACAACTGCAGACCATAGTGCATCCCATGCCACCAGAGCAAGTGGGTTTAGACAACGTTATGAAATATTATCAGACAAAAACAACACCAACTATGTCGTCTCGCCTGTGGTTTCCTAGGTCTGGAACGAATCTGTGCCATTCAAATACGGTATTGTGTTGTACGTTGGTTCTCTCCTTGCATATCTAAAGCTACTTTCTGAGGACAGGACCTCAGAGAGCTGCGTCATTCACAGCACTCTAATATTGGCACGGTGAACAGACAAAGAGCTGCCGATTCTCACATCTACCGTCCCTCCGAGTCTCAGCCTCCCCCCCCCCCCATTAAAATCTTCATACAGACGCACGATACCCGGGTATGTACGGATGACATCAGCAGCGTCGGTCAATTCTCCCTGCATTGCAACATAAGCCTAGCCTGGTCCTACCATACTCTCGTACTTCATTTCATTTGCACAGAGAGTCTGGCCTCGCTCCATTGACGAACGTTAATTCCCTTGAAGGCGGGTGTCTGTTGGAGTTTAAAACTATTGGATCTGCCTAGTGCCACTCTGGATCTGGCATAACCAATCGTTAACGTTTGACTGCAACTCAAACTAGTGCACGACCTCAACGTCATTGTTCTCAGTCACGCCCTCTGTTCGCTTATAGGTCCGGCAAAATGCTTTCGAATATACCGCAAACCCAGACGTAGTACTGAAGATAAAATTGAGCGGAATTACGTAGGCGGGCGGAGCCAGGCTAACATAAGCCGGCTGTGAGTGATGCATAAAAATCAATCTACAGGGATGATCACAAAGGACAGAAAGGCAGGGTGTCTTACCGTGATCGATGAGCCAGGCCATGCACAGAGTGTTGAGCTTCTCGTCGAAGAACTCCACTCCCTGCAACACAGCGAACAGATCACTACCACCTCGTCCACCAGGTCAACCGTGCTCCCAGTGTCGGGGACAGAAGCACTTGGCACGTGACAGTGCTTGACTCACCAGCTGCCCCGCCAACAGGGGCATGTACTCGATGATGGCCAGGCGGACCCTCCACTTGGCGTCCTCGGCCAGCTCCACGATGGCGGGAAGCAGGGACTGGGACAGCTGGCGAATGCCGATCACCTCGTTGACGCAGTCCAGGTTTGAGATGATGTTCAGGCGCACCTCGGGGCACTGGACAAGGACACAAGGGGATGAGTAGGGAGACTCACACCGGGCTCTGATAGACCCAAATAAAAACAATCTCTGGCCAGGGAAACAAACAACTTAATGAAGAAAATAAGTGTTGAAATTGGGGTAGAACTTGTGTACAATAATACTGTAGTAATTTATTAGCAATTAACACGAAGCCCGGCTCAAACGAAGTGGCTTGGATACACTTTGAGCTCGTACATCCCCTCGGCCTTATGTTTCCCATACATTTGGAACGGGAAGTAACAATGACAACTGCCAAACAGATTGTGTTATTCCACCTCAGCCAGAACGCTGATTCACGGCCTGAGAACGGGCGCATTAGCTTGACACTTGATGGAAAGCTTGTTAAGCAAGTAGAACAAGCATGCCATGAGACCTGGAACAGGCACAGTCGCCTTGGTGCGACAAACAAGCTGAGCAGTGGATTTGTTTAACAAACACTGAAAATGTTCATTATTCAGGCTCTCCATCGACATCTTCTGATGTCTGTACCTTGAATTTGCAACACGGTTCGCACACTGTAATCGCGTTAGTAACGCATCGATGATCTGTTGGGTGCTTTGAAGAAAACGGGCCATCTTTAAATAGGGCTTCAGAGACGTTGAAGACACGTTTACTTAAAGAGCCAGTGAACCCATCGTTTCAGAGGGATTTCAAACCGATTAAAAAAAAAAGGTTGGGGGGGGGGGATAACCCCACCTGCGTTCGCAGCAGAGTGGAAAGTCCACATTGTGTTTTGGGAAGAACGGCAAAAACATAGGATTTTACACATTTTTCCCATAAAAGTCTTATTACAGTTACAGTGATACAATGGTCTAGATTACTATGTTGACAATCAGACCACTGACTCTTTAATTCAATGTCGGAAGGAGCTTAAGAGAGGCCGTTTCCAAGGACATGGTAGAGGGATGTTAATGAGAAATGATTGGGACGTGCCAACAGTATTACGGGTTTGTCGTAAGTGTAAGCCATAATGGAGTCAGTATGCAGCTGTCTTCCGCTAAATACCAAAAAAACATCCGCGGCATAACAATAAAACGCTACTTATGTACTGATACATGCATGTGTGCCATGAACCTTGACATGTACGCAAATAGGGCCTTGAGTAAGATCTTAACAGTTTTTATCCACTGTAAGGGATACGGCTTCCGTTGCAACCTACTTATACCGCCGAGAGACCAACTGACGTCCTTGGTGTGACTCATCTTCCCTTCCAGACCAGGTAGGAGAGACGTGCATCTGAGAACTGTGGCTCAACAGCATTAAGGAGAGCCGGCCAGGCCAAAATGTCTACTCTTGCGTGAGGCTGCTCAGATCACACGGCTGGCCTGATACCAGATGACGACATCAGCACGTAACGGAGGCCAACTAAGGTAGTGATCTCTCCGTTTACCTCGTCCTTGAGCTGAGCCAGGAACAGGGGCAGTAAGTGTTCGACGGTGTTGTCCTTCCCCAGGATGGTGGAGAGACCCATGATGACGGAGGCCAGGGCGGACTTGACGTGCTGGTTGGTGTCAGACACGAGTTCCTGGTGGGAGGAGAAGGTAGAGAGGGATCAGTCAGAGAGTGACTCACCACTGTCCTCCCGAATCATCACAGCTTTCACCAATACAAACACAACAGGTCCTACGATGAAGTGGGGTCTACTCCATATCTTGTGGCTGAAGTTCCACATTTAATACATTTAACTGAACACGGATGATGCGGGCAGGAAAGAGGGCGCGGTTGTCAACGAGAGGCGATACTCCACCTAGCCTCAACGATATGAGATCACGTGTATCAGAGCGTTGGCTCTGGTGTATTGTTAGTTCCCATCAACACTATGGCTCCCATCCAAGTTATTTGTGATGGAAATGGATCTGGTCGATATTCACCAACATAGCACAACATATTCACCAACATAGCGCAGCGAACCTTTAGTTTACAGCAGCATATGTACTGGTGCTAGATGAAGACCTGCAGCCAGTTGACGTTCTGGTCACAATGGCAGGGCAGGTGTCTACAATATAATTTTTTAATTCCACTGGATGCATATAACAACGATATGCATCCACCTTACCTAGGCTTTCTAAATGCACGCTCACTCTTCAGTCCATACTCAAATTCTAGTCAGAAAACTGTCAGCAGTTTACAGATTGTGACAATATTGTCTGAAAAAGCTACGTTAGTAAATTAATGTTGTGGATTAAATCTAATGTTTAAATCAAAGTAAAGGTAAATAATAAAAAAGGTTAAAAAAATTAACGGCCAAGTTGAACAAAAGAAAATATTTACTGGCAATGCCCTTAAGGATTCTGATCAGATGTTAATTGCTCCGGGTGAAATACTTTAACAAACAGTGCCACCTGTTGTTCACACGGGACATTCTGCCTTCCATGAAGGGGCATGACAAGAACCCATGACTATCACAACGCCTCAAGGAAGAGCTATATTCATATGCGCTCCATTTGTGTTCAAGTCATATAAATCCAAGAGAGGTTTGCCCCCACATGATTGTCTGAGTGGGGCAGCAGCTCTTGAGACGGTGTGAACCGTATAAGGCATTTACCTTGACGCATGGCAAAATGTGAGTCATGATGATCTGCTCACGACTGTCCTCTGGAAGATTCTCACAGAATTCTGAAAATACATTGTGTTAAAGTTAAGGTAAGTTACATTGTGTTAAAGCCTCCAATATTTACAGAAATCAGCAGACAATGTGTTTATAATAGTATGTTGTCAAAAAACATTTTTTGAGGCCAAACAACATTTTGGCAGATTAATTAACCATTTCTTTAATTTTTCTTTATTAATGAACAAAGAGAAACGTAGAATAATCATTACAGTGCGGGTGCTCCAACATGTAAAAGCACCTTTGACTTTGTTGGCTGCTGCCGCGCGGACCTCAGCTTCACAATCCTTCAGAAGGTTCTGGAAGGCCGGGACCAGATCGTTCTTGGTGATCTCCGGGCCGACCGCTTTCTGAAGCTGAAATCAAAGAGATAACCGCAGTCAACAACCAAATAGAGCACATCACATGAGGATCTAAAAATGTGCCGGAACTGGGAAAGACTGAAATAATATCAGTAATAACCATTATACATAGAAAGCCTGATGACGAAGGGATTTGATTATAAAATAAGAACTTGACTAGTTCAAATTTATAAGAGGTCTTCCAAATAGAGGCCAGTCTCAGCTACTGAAACCGTGGGAGGTTTTGTCTGTGCCAAAAAACATTTTATTCTTGTTTCTCAGAAGCATGCCAATTTTTGGAGGAAAAAATCAGCTGAAAACATGCATAATCACACCATCGGCTTCCTGTCCATTCATGCTTAAGGAAGTTATTTCACAAAGGTGCTTCAAGTTATTTGGCGGCTTTGGTATATTAGTATCTGTCGTTTAGAAAAAACTACCATAATGTACAGTCTTCGGTGGACTTGACTCCCAACGTATTATGATTATTTATATTTACAATTAAGGTGAACCCATATGTGAGCATGTTTTTAAGTGGTCCTAAACAGGTATTGTTCAATTATGCGAGCACAATTTTTGTTGAGGTATGCATTATTTTCAGGGTAGAGTGAAACCACCATCCTAAACTAATGCAGCTGGCCAATGATCAGTTAGCCAAATTACGCAGTTAACTCCCACACTGGTTGGTTAACAATTGTTAACAATGACAGACAGAAAAGAAAACGGACCTCTGAGAACTTGTCAGCCACCATGTAGCGGACCCTCCAGGACTTGTCCTCAGCAGCCTGGCGCAGCGTCGGCATGACCAGGGTCTCCAGATCCTCCTGGGGCAGCAGTGTGGCGATGCTCACACAGGCCTCAACCGCCAGCAGACGCACTGAGTCCTGATTGGAGAAAGCAATGTAGTCAATTAAACCTTTTTGGGTTAAAACATGCCGGCAATAGAAGCTCCAGGGTTGAGTTGGGGACAGGGGAATAATAGTTAAAAAGCAGAGGCTCACGTACCTGCTCGTCAGAGGCCAGAGCGGTGAAGAGGGAAATGATGTCACTCTTGACATAATCCAGCTCCAAGACCTTTGCAAACTCCCCCAGTTTGGAGGCAGCAGCACGACGCACCATGGGAGTGTCATCAGAACACAAAGTACGGAAGTGCCTACGGAGACAACCAGACACTCATTTAACAAAAGGATGGAAAACAACGCGCTGTTGGAGCTATTGCACATTCAAATAAGACAAAGCGTCCAACTCACAACGTTTCATAGCAAGCACTTTGTTTTACATTTGCGAGAAATCCACTTACTGGCGAATCTCAGCCTTGACGGTGCTGGAGACTCGGGGATAGCAGACGCTGAAGAGGCCACAGGCGGACGTACGGGAGGTGAACCAGTCACCGCTAGCCAGCCGCTTCACCAGGGGCTCAAAGTGGACCTCCAGGTCGACTGGAGAGTGCTCCTGAGATATCTTGCGCAGTGACTCCACGGCCTTGTCCCGCACCACCGTCTCCTCTACTGTGGCCAGGCTCTCCAAAGGAGGCTGCAGTGACACAAGCATTATGCCATTACAGCGAGCAGACGTCAAGCTCCCGTTTTCATATGTGCACGTCAGTTTACTCAGGAGTCCTATGGTTGTGATAAAATGTGCACACACAAACCGATGTGTGTAGCTATAATCTTGGAATTCCCGCCCAGGTGTTTTGTTGTCCGAACTCACCAGGAGACAGTGGACATACTCTGGCCCGCCGACCAGCATAGTGAAGTTTCCAAGCTGCTCGGCAAGTGCCAGGAGCACCTCATCTTCATCATAGATGGTGTCTAAAGAGGGACAGCAAAGTAGATTTGTATCTCACATTCACACATAAATTCCAACAGCTCAGCGACTTGTTAACAGGGAAATAAAACGTTACAGAAATATGTTTGTGAGAAACCATGTGGTTTTAAACGCAGAAGGATTGAAGGTCAAACTTGTTGGATAAGGTGGGATATGTGGGGTGAGGTCGAACATGTTGGGTGAGGTCTAACATGTTGGGTGAGGTCGAACATGTTGGGTGAGGTCGAACATGTTGGGTGAGGTCGAACATGTTGGGTGAGGTCGAACATGTTGGGTGAGGTCGAACATGTTGGGTGAGGTCGAACATGTTGGGTGAGGTCGAACATGTTGGGTGAGGTCGAACATGTTGGGTGAGGTCGAACATGTTGGGTGAGGTCGAACATGTTGGGTGAGGTCGAACATGTTGGGTGAGGTCGAACATGTTGGGTGAGGTCGAACATGTTGGGTGAGGTCGAACATGTTGGGTGAGGTCTAACATGTTGGGTGAGGTCGAACATGTGGGTGAGGTCGAACATGTTGGGTGAGGTCGAACATGTTGGGTGAGGTTTAACATGTTGGGTGAGGTCTAACATGTTGGGTGAGGTCTAACATGTTGGGTGAGGTCTAACATGTTGGGTGAGGTCTAACATGTTGGCTACGGTTTAGTCTCAAAAATCGGACATTCGATTGACATGACTCGTTTCAGTGTTAACAGGGAATCAAAACCGCCTGACACGCGGATCCAGACGTGACATACAAGCGATTCGAAGGTGCCAAAAATTAGGTGCCTGGAGCTTTTGGGAAGACAAACAAAACAATGTGTCTGGAGACAAACGTCCTCAGACAAAATATCTGATGGTTTAAAATCAAGGCTGTGCCACTGTAGAAGATTGTCCCTAAAGATTGAGTTTCTCTGTCCGGATGAATATCTCTGTAACAAGCTCCAAAATTACAGATGATGCACATTTTGGACATGGAGGAAAATGCTAGACATGTTTCTTCCTGTTGATGACGTCTAAAGTGTTGAATGAGCTTGATCATGTATAAAGATATAGGGATAAATTGATACCTGTCAGGAAGGGGAGCAACTCAGTGCGGGTCCTCTCTACTCCAAGAGCCAAGGCGATGGTGGACAGCTTCTTAATGCTGTTGAGTCGTAACTGACGGAATATCAAAGAATGACGTTAAGATTTATCATGTTACTCTGGGTTCTGGGTACAAAATAACAGTGCCAAGAGTTTACATTTTATTCGTTGTTTATTATTTACAGCGGTAGCCTCTCTTCTAGTTAAGGTGGAGTCAACCCTACACATACTTTGTGTCAAGCGCAGGCATGCACGACTTTAAATATACAGAAAACACTCATCAATATAAACATTATGGATAAGGGCTGATATATAAGGGTATCAAACACGTTCAGACTCATACTAACAGGTCTGACCCTATACTAGGGCCCCGAGACCTGGTTGTATCTCCTCGGTTAGCAACACTGATAGCAGCCCTTGCTAACAGCGCTACAGACCTACAGATAAACACAACTTCTCAGTATTTATACACCAAGACGAGAGCACGCGGGAGATATTTCACATGTATACACAACACAGACCGCTGTGTTACGCAAAATATAGGAATTTATGAGACTAGTAGTTGCTAATGGAGCAGTGAGCCCTCAGCAAGGCGGAGTCGCCCGGCTGAGCAACGCGTCGGGCCTCTGCTGCGGCAGCAGCTAACGTTAGCATGCACTAGCTCACTCAGCACAAAACGCACGAACCACACCACAGACAATGTCCAATGTTCCACGGATTTATGTCCCTGATAATTCAGCAGAATATTACCTGAACATCTTCATTTCTCAGCTCGTCAATGAGCACCGCGATAGGGTACAGAGAGTCGTCTCCGTCTGCTCCAGCCATTTTGGATGTGCTGAGTGTAATCGAATGGCGCTCCTGCTTCACTACGGGCTTCGTTTTAAAGTACGCGAGAGCTCAAGACGAGATCTGAATCTACCAGGTCGGTCAAAATGGCAGCGCAGCAACAGCAGCAGGGCTTAGGAGCGGTTCCGCCGACCGGGATGCAGCAAGCTACGTCTATACAGCAACAACTTAGTCAACAACAAGACGTGGACCCGGTCCAGAGGTTCAAGATGTTGATCCCGCAGCTGAAGGAGAGCCTGCAGGTAACCTGTGGGGGTCAAAACCCCGATCACACACTGATGGGGTCCGGAGTGCTCAGACAGTGTTAGCTTTTGATTGCATGTTAATCGATGTGTCGATTCAACAAATTGGTGTCTGCTCTTACTTTCAGTTTGTCATGAGGATCGCGTCTTCGAATTTGGGACACAACACGGCAATTGATAATGGGATGTATGTATTCTTCCTTACACGCATTGCATAGGTGGAAGCATAGTGATGGTCAAAGCCACAATGCGTTCACTTGCCAGGATTTAATGTATTTAATAACAGCGCTATTGTTTTTCTTTTGAATCATTTTAGAAAAACCAATGATCTCCCCGCACAACGCTTTGACAAAAGTCTGGAGGAGTTTTATGCCCTTTGTGATCAACTTGAACTCTGCCTGGTACGTACACACACACGCACGCACGCACGCGCACAAATCCACTCACTGTCATGGACAAAACTGAATCTAATAACCATTTCTCTTGTTTCTACACAGCGGCTGGCCTACGAGTGCCTCTCCCAGAGTATAGACAGTGCTAAACACTCCCCCAACCTGGTCCCCACAGCCACCAAGCCCGACACGGTGCAGAACGAGTCACTGTCGTACTCCCAGTACCTTGGCATGATCAAGTCTCAGATCTCTTGTGCCAAAGACATCCACAACGCTCTGCTGGAATGCTCTAAGAAGATCGCAGGAAAGGGACAGCCACAAGGGATCATGCAGTAGTCTACACTATGACGCTCCTTCTCAACTTCATCACCTCATCAGTTGGTCGAGTGAAGAACAGATACTTTTTTCTTTTACATTGGATCAAAGGCTATCTGGAAGTATTAGTGTTTGTGATTGAGAGTCCTCCATGTCCAGGCCTACCATGCCTTTGTTGTTTTTTTGTAAGTTATATGGTTGTTTTATGTGTAAATAGTATAATTTCCAAAGATGACCAGCAGGTGGCAGCAGTACCGTTTACTTTGCTACTTGCATTGCAACTCCTCGAAATATTTTGTAGAAGCACCTTTGTATGAATAAAACCTGATTGGGATTTCTACCGATTATTTTTCAAAGGTTTATCCTATTGAAAGATATATTTAGGCCTAAGCCTTACATTTTGACTTGGTAGTTTGCCTCTCACTAAGGTGCAATTATCTTAACTATATTTTGATGTATGAATAATTTCTCTCAAAATTAAGTTAATTAAGTCAAAACAGCATCATCCTGGGGACATCCTATTAGACAGTTGTCTTAAGAAGTCTTTAGCTGCAAGTCCTATCACGATGGACTACAGGGGGAGCCAGAGATCACTCTGACCTGCAGTACCGCATAAACCCTGGAAAAGACTGCACCTCCTAAACAAGCCAATGAGATCCCCTTTTGTGCTCTTATTTGTTTTAAGAACAAGGTGAACATTTGCAAATGCTTCTAATATTTCAAGTTAAAGTCAGGGATGAATGAATTATAAATGATAGTGTAAATGGTCAGCATAAATCCAAACTATGAACTGTAAGAACAATTAGTCAACATGAAATATATTAATTTCATATAAATTAAATATTAATCAGGGAAACGTTTAAAAATGTTTTATTCGAGATCTGTTTCAGTTGCCATAGTAAAGAGAATCTATATAGCTTCAAAATAGCTAGTAGACAATACAGTTCCACGTAAAACTGAAAATTTTCCAAATATGACCGTCTTAAGAATTGCTTTGCAGCACTGAGTATATCATCTGAAGAGAAACTCAGACATACTCTTCAGTAACCATATAAAAAGGGTAGCATTCATAACATTTTTTTTACAAAGATTACAGCAGATAATATTGAGACAGGCATTACACTTAATTACAATAGACAATTTAGACAGTGTAAGTGCACTAGTGGACTTTAAGTGAGTCAGTGACAATTAAAATAAATGGCTGTTGATGCAATCACTATAGTTTGACAACGGAATCTGGAAAATATGAATGAAAATATTGCAATATACAGAATGTGAAATAAAGTCACTAAATCTACTGAGTGATTTATGAAATCATATTGGGATACAAGTTAGCTTATTGTTCTGTTTAAACTCAAGAGTGTCTTTAAAATAAATACTACATGTTTTTGCAGTTGTTTGTTTGATAATGTGAGTGCATAAAGCTGAAAGCAACAACGTCTACATTTAGAGCATTTCAAACGTTACGTCACTGCCCTCTACTGTCTGTGCTACTGGCTGGCGAGACAAACGTAAACGTGTGCGTGAGAGTGCAGCACAAGGTTGTAAGTTTCCATGTTTAGGTGGTATAAGAATGAGGCCTGATAGGTTTCCTTATTGCTGGGCCACACCTGAGCCCTTCACTTTGTCCCAGTTGACCTGCTTCTTCCCTTCGGCTATGTGCACTCTCCTCTCCCTGTGGGATTAACAAGCAAGCAACAGACACACTTCAGTTAGACCACAGGGTAAATGATGCTGGACCATGCATTGATACATTGATACAGGTATCTAAACATAATATATCTCGCTTTAATAGCATTACAAGTAGCTTCTGAGCTGTTTCCATCACGTTTACGTTCAGCAGGCAGTTTTATTCAAAGGGACATAGGTTAAGCTTGGAATAATCTTGGATCCAACAGTTCTTTAATTTTATAGCAGAATTTCTGGGGGCAGACAGGACAGGGCCTTTGCCGGTAAACCATGAACTGTAAGGGGCGGAGTCACGCCTTGTTTCCTTTTCCGTTTATGAGATATTTTACAGAAGAAAACTAATTTGTGTGAATTTCAGATTTTAATGAGCGTATATTTCTACAGTGGCCTATCTACACCGTGATTAACTCTAAAATATTACAGAAACTTTTAAATTTACTTCTACTGGCCGTGTTTGTGTTGCGTTGTGCAATTACACGCTTGCAAATCCCCGCCTCAAGAAACATGATTGGTCAAAAAAAATATAAATCAAAATAAATGTAAACACCCTTTCAACTAAGATTTGACTTAAGAAGTATATCTAAAGTCTGCTTTGCTACACTAGGCTTAGAACAATGAAAACAACAACAACAACAACAACCTGACAAAGGGCAACAAAACAACATCCTGTCCGAGTGCACACTAGACGATCTAAGCGCGAACTAACACAAGCCCTCCATGCAGATTGTGGTCCAGTGGTTTTAAACAGCAACAGACCTGTGGGGTGGTTCAGATGCGGTGAGGGCTGCCTGGTGCACAGCCCGGGGGGCCCGGGGGGCCCTCGGGGCCTCCAGGCGCGATATGGGGACAGAAGGCTGGCCTTGAGTAAGCTTAGACTGAAACTCCTTGTCAAAAGTCTGCGCCTCGGCTAGGGGAAGAGGTGAGAGAGGAGAGGGTCAGGCGCATTTTAAGGATTTATTTTGTTCTCTGAGGGGTAATTCATTTGGCAGTACCATATTCTTGGAAATTAATCCTTGTTTGTTTTTCAAAAGAGATAAAGAGTAAGGCTATTTGTGATTTCTTTAACGGCTGTGTAGTCTTCCTTGGCCACTAGATGTCTCTCTTAATAAGCTTAGTTGCCACATTTGACCTAAGGATTTCACCTTGGTCAATTAGTTCATTTGTTGACCTTTATTGTTTGTCAGCCTGTTCAGTTCAGCCTCTGTTGTCAGTATGTGCCTGCCAAAAACAAGTGTAGTGCTCTCTGATTGTTTCAGATTGCTTATTTCCTTGTGTTCCTACCAAGATTCTTTGATGGAAGTGAAACCTGCCCAATGAGTTCTGGCACTCACTTCCCTCTGAACTTACATTCATCCATGTTCTGGAAGTCCTGGTTAAGCTCCTTCTCGCCGGTCTTCTTGTTGTGCTTCTTCTCCACCACGTGTCCCCGGTCCTGGATGTGGTGACCAATGGCCATCTTCTCCAGGCCGCTCTCAGAGTCCCTCAGTGCTCGCCGGGTCTCTGTGATCTGGACCAGAGAGAAAAGGCCACGCGCGTTATATGCCAGTGGAGCGTAACACACATTAAGGGCAGGATAGTCTAGTCGTTCCGTTGCTCAGAGTGTCAGACTCCCAGCTGAAAGGTTCTGGGTTCGATCCCCAATGCCTGCAGTCTTTTTTTCAGCAACCTTGAAGTAAGAGGCCTACCTGCATCTATCCCTACCAGCTCAATAATGACCTCACACACATAAATCACTAAGAAAACAGGAATAAATTCAGGGCTAGATCCAAAGGTAATTGCAAAGACATCACTAAAGTCTCTATAACCCATGATTTTTTAACACAAACTGGTTCCTCTCTGCCATTAAAACAACATGGAGATATATTGCATGGAGATATCAGACGCATCAGAGCTTCCACAACGTACATTAGTTGGCCGTGAAGAAAAGTGTTAAAACCGATGTTGTTATTACGGTGTAATGCAATCTGCTGTTGAACGTACCCCTCCGGGGGCTCTGCGAGTCTGCGAAGAGGCCTGGAACACCTTGGGAGGCTCATTGCCCACCTTGGAATAGGTGGTGACCGACGAGGAGCTGAACGAGTGGCTATTCGGGTTGCTGGAGTCTGTGGACAGGTTATCCTGCAGCAGATTTCACACACACACACACACACACACACACACACACACACACACACACACACACACACACACACACACACACACAATTCACAGAAAGGTTAAACACTGAAGATATTAGATGTTTTGTCTCCAAGCTAAAAAGGTACTGGGTTTGATTCCCCAATGTCCACAGTTTACCTGTTGGCATTCTTGAGCAAATTGCCTGTCCCTATGCCGTCTTCTTCTTAATGAAATGTATCTAAATCCACTGTAATTTGCTTTGGATAAAAGCTTCTGTTCAATGACTTAATAGTTAATAGTAACATGGAATCACCAGAAATTTTTAAATTAACACATGGGCATAGATGATAAAGGGGGTATAGAGTAAGCATGGCCTAACCAGGCCTGCAGAGGAGACGACCTCAGCCCACGTCCGCAGTCTATGTGCCAAACACAATTAGTTTGAGCGAGGAAGGACACCCCATAGCAGAACAGATGCATATAGAGTTATTTTGTAAGAGCATATATTTGTCTAAATACTACAAGAATGAGGTCTCTCCCAAATGAATTATTTGAATCAATGAATATTTTGCATTCATGCATGCAAGTTTGTTGACCTATGTCAATGAAACCGTGGGTGGGAGTCTGGACACCTCACTTTCGACAGAGATGGTGAACAGAAACCAAAAGTGAAGAGGCTTTCTGTGGGAGCTCACAAAGTTTTTGTGCATGTCGTCCATGCGGGTCCTCATGTTGAGCATCATGTTGTCCAGCATGCTGAAGGGGTTCCTCACGTCCGCGTCCTGGAGAGAGAACCCATTTATTACACACAGAAATCATCAACTCACTGACAGCCGAGGCTGAGGGCAATCAAAGCCGACATTGGAAAACTTTAATGGGCTGCAAGTTTCAACAGCAGCATGAGAGCGAAGAGTAGCTGTAAGAACAAATGGGCAATCATTAAATCTCATGGACGCATGAAGGACACTTATGTGACTTACGTGAAGCCGCAGAAATAACATTAGTCTATATGCTCAACCTCTGAAAACTGAAACCACCGCTACGTAAGTTGGATCAATTCCAGCGACCAGAAAGTTGGGTGTTATTTTCCATTCTTAGTGTGTGTATGTGTATGTATATTTGTGTGTGTGTGTGTGTGTGTGTGTGTGTGTGTGTGTGTGTGTGTGTGTGTGTGTGTGTGTGTGTGTGTGTGTGTGTGTGTGTGTGTGTGTGTGTGTGTGTGTGTGTGTGTGTGTGTGCGCGTGCGCGCGTGTCTTTGTGCGTCAATGATGGATACAATGGTGACAATGCCAGCCGTCCCGGACGGTTTTTTGGCTACTCTGCTCTCTGCCAACTGGGTTCCTTGGTAAAGGGCAGGGAAAGGAGCTGGGGGACTGGGTGTCACAGGACCACCTGGTGCATGGGCATTACCAGCTCGTAAAACACTCCTCTGTGGGCACACACACAGTTCACACTATTCATCTCTGTGGCCTATAGGCTTACGTATGGGAAGCCTTTACCCGACTGTATGCAGAACATTCATAATCCCTTCTCTACCTTCTGAACCGAGTGACATGACATCATGTTTCAGACTGAGCTCGACGGATGTATACAACTGAACCATTATGGTCACAATGCAGCTAGATTGGTATTGTACGTTTCTTCCAGCAATTATCATGTACATTTCTAACGATGAATTGGGAAATAAACACAATTATGCATTATATATTGTATGTTGTGTTTGTCTTGCAGGGTTATAAAATTCAAACTAAAATTAAATACAGCTTTTAAAAACCCCATACAGTGTTGATGATAGCAACACAGGCGGAGGCCTGCATCGAACACAAATGCTTTCCTGCACTCTGCTATGTCGACTTGGAATGACTTATAAAACAGTTGAAAAATGAAACAACTTGTCCTTCTTGCTGATTTTAAATCAATGATAAAGGGTACTTAAAATACATCGGTTAGTCAATGTATTTGACAGCGATGTTTTGTATTTGTCTTATTACAGTTTTTTGTTGCTACAGGTATTGTCCAGGGCACTATTGTAATAGAGATTTTGTAATCTCAATGTCCTTCCCTGGCAAAATAAAATAAATAAACATGCTGATCTTAATTTTGACAAGCAATGGGCTGTCCAATCCTACTGACCATGTGGCGCTCGCAACTGCTGAGAAACCATGCAGTACCATATTAATGTAGTAGATGCCTGCCATTGCATTCATGGCATATAATGGCAGCGCCCGACAAATACACACACGCACGCCCGCAAACACTAGTCTTTTGCCATAGCGGATTCCAAAGAGTCCTGCACACTATTTGGGAACGTCTGCAGAGTTCAGGGGCATGCTGCTACTTTCTCAGGTTTTCTCTGTAGGTCATCATGAGGATGTCGTGTTTTTTCCCCCCTGATCCCTAGATCACTTAGCACTCCATCGCAGCCCTACACTGCCCCCTGAACCAGACAGGGGTGTGCAAGCATGGAGGAGGAGGAGGAGGAGGGGGAGGAGGAAGAGGAGGAGGAGGAGGGGGAGGAGGAGGAGGAGGAGGAGGGGGAGGAGGAGCGTCCTTCAGCCAAGCTGTCAGTTCTCCTTGCCAAACACCATCCTGGGTGTTTATGAACCCCGAACCCAGGATAAACATCTCACCCTCCAGGGATGGGCATGCGAGGGTGTGCATGCGAGTGTGCGAGTGTGGGTCGAGCCAGAGAGGTAAAGAGAGAGTGTGGGTGGCAGGGGTCATTGTGCGTAGCTGGTGTGGGGTGTTGAATGACTTGTGTTCCATGTGTAATTCGGTCGCGTTGCAGGGGATTAGCGATGGAGTTAGCGCTGCGGCGAAGCCCGGTTCTGGGAAGGCGTCGGGTGGGCAGGGCCGGACCCCGGACCCGGCCCAGCGGAGGGCTTTAGCGGGGTCCGGGCGAGCTGCTGCTCGCTCAGCGCTTTTCGAAAGGTCGCGCTGATGTAACGCCCTCAAACGGTATGCATGAAGCCCGCCGGCCAATTATATCTGGGAGCGAGAGGCAGCTATGAACTAATAAATGGCAGATACATTTCTGCCCATATATTTTTAGCCAGGGGTCAGGGCGAGTGTAGATGTTGAGCGTGCACAATGAGGAGCACGGACCCAGTGGTCTTTCACACATTATTTCCGGACAGCTTTCCACGCTGTCGCAATCACTCACTCCTTCGTCTCCTCCCAGCACTCCGGGTCGCTTTATTTGAAGATGGATGCTTAGATATGGTTAATGCAGGGTCTGCTGCCACTACTGACGAGTGTGTTCTTGGACCAAAATGAGCTCTGAGTGATATTTTGAAACGGGGTGTGCAGGTTTGATTCCTACTTGTAAGGGATAAGGAGGAGGTGTGTGTTGGACGGCTCCTAGCAGCAGGTGAGTCCCTAGAGAGACGGTGACATGTACAAGCCATCTAGAAGCATACATCCCCATGGGAGAATTAAGGAGGAACAAATATAAGGACTGATGAGGATTTTAAAGAAAAAAAAAAGATAAATAAATGGAGGAACAAGATGGCTTACTTGGTTAGGAAAAGGGAATCAAAGTATCATGTGTTTTATGTCAGCTTCATTTAGATGTATGAGTTGGACCAAAAGCAACTGTCCCAGTTTAAGAATCACGAACATAGATTGATTTTAAACTGTATTTATCCTTAAAGAGAAACGTAAAGCACATTCCAACATTGCACAGCAACTCATTTGATTATCTACTGACTAATAAAATGGATATACTGAATAAAAACAAAAAAAGTCAAAAAAAATTGGTTCTCTAACTGACCACAGTATCAGGAATACACTCAAAAAGACCCGCCCCCGGTTATTTCAGCACAGCCCTGGAACACATACCTCCGCTACCATGGTAACCACATGCCAAGCTTTTAACAAACCGCAGAGTGAAAGGAAGCGATCGTCTCACCAGCGGTGGAAAATAAATAAATAAATAGACCCAACATTTGAAACTGCCGTCTCGTCCTCTATTTATAAACAGGTCTCCCCTGTGAAAGGGCCGTGTCTTGAAAGGCGATATTAGGAGCAGAGCGGACAGGAGACGGGACCGGGGGGACAATACGATGTGAGGGGTCGCGGCACAGCGGGAAGCGACAACAGGACGCGTTCACCAAATGGTTGGCAAAGAAGAGCCAGAGGGGAAGCTTCTGGCACTATTTGGTGAATGAGTCGTCTGTGTTTATGCATGCATGTTTCAATGTGGTGTGCATGCACATTCACCCCTTTATGAGAAGGGTGTGTGTGTTACTTTATTTCAACAATGTTAAATTGTGATATGATAGGCTATGATAATCCATGCATTGCTCTGGAGTTTCATGATAACATGGCCATGTGTGCTTCTGATGTTAGAGAGCAGTGATGCATGTCAGATAAATGTTGGATCTAGCTGCTGGATGGACATGTTTTTGTTGCAGACAGGACCACAGAATCACACACATACAGTGGGGGTTTGCGTTTGATTCCTCTCCATAAAGACCCCTGCACTCTCATCCAAAACACTCTATACATCACACATAGACATGTGTGTAAGTGTGTTTAGGTATCTGTGTGTGTGTGTGTGTGTGTGTGTGTGTGTGTGTGTGTGTGTGTGTAGGTGTGTGTGTGTAGGCGTGTGTGAAGGTGTGTGTGTGTGAAGGTGTGTATATGTGATTGTGGGTGTGTGTGTGAAGGTGTGCGAGTGTGTGTTTATTTGTGTGAAAGAGTGAGTGATAGATAGATAGATAGATAGACCGACAAAGATGAGAAAATATAAGACTGAGAACATCAAACTTTTTTTCTCTAATTAGCATTGATCTCACATATCGACTCTTGATATCAACTCTTGATGTTGTTTGTTTGTTTTTGGTTTCTCGGTGAACCGTTAATGCTAGCACCTGACAGCTCATCCGGTCGAGCGTGTCCAGGTGCAGAGGCAGGCCTTCTGTAACCTTCTCCTCCCAGCATTAGCACAGCCCCCTTGGGACAAACGTCCCCCTGACTCCACGCCGCGGCTAATGCAGACTCAAATAGCGCGGCCAGTTGCCTTGAAAACCAAAACCCTCCCTCTCTAGTGTAGAGAGAGCGCTCCCATGGCCCTTGGTGATCACACTACACTACAGCGCACCGCCCCGGCTACGATTACGACTCAGTGAAGCGGCGGCTGAGGAGAAGGCAGAGGGCCAGTGTGTGAGGCTCAGTGGGGAGAAGTGCAGCCGCTCTTGAGTCAAGGGGTGTTTGAGGGGGGGGGTGATCGTAAGGACTTCAGTGTAGTGAGGGAGGGAAAGAAAAAGTGTGCTGTCGGAGTCAGAGTGCAGCTCAGGCAATACAAGTAGAAAAAGTCGATGCAATCGAGGTAGGCTGTAGTCGCAAAGAAGCAAGTCTTCTGCAGGTGCGGTAGCCGATTGTAGCATAGACGCGACCCTGCAAATCTGTATTAAAGTGCCAGTCCAATTTGGGTTCCTACTTTAGTCAGGTCTAAGACCCACCACATTCCAGATAATAATTGTATTATATAGCTATCTATATTAATATATCCTATCTACTTCACACAGGATGACCATAAAAAGGCAAACTTATGCTGTTGATACACGCGGGCTCTAACTCTCCGAGGCCTTCAGCAAGCCAGCAGAACGCTACAAGGCCGAGTTCATGGGAGAGTGAGAGAAGACGTTTTGTGTGTGTGTGCACCTCCATAAGAAGGCAGTGTGTCAGTGGAACAATGCACTATTAATAGTGCTCCTCTGGGGTGAAAATAGCTGTCCAGAGGCCAGCGGGGGTCTTAACCCCCTACTATCCGGATCCATGTCCAAAGTGAGTGGGGCTCCTGTTAAGATGTCGGTGGGGTCTACCGGGACCCGACCGACAGGGATCTTGTTCCTCCCAAGTCTACTGTAATTGTGTTATCGGTATTTGGTTGGAGGGGGGGTGGTCATGGCGTCTATGTGTTTGTTTGACAGTTGAGAGTGCAGGGGAACTGACAGCGCATAGGTTTTTTTTGTGTCCACTGACCCCAACGATATGTAGGTCAATCCGTCTATAAGGATGGTGGCACACACACACACACACACACACACACACACACACACACACACACACACACACACACACACACACACACACACGCACAGTGGCTCGAGTGACAGCCCATAGACTTTAAAACACCACACCAAACCATCAACAAACCCCCCAAAAAGTACACTTCACACATTTTTTTCTTTAAACTGACTGGACACAGGGCTGAAACACACAAGGTGTTCATGTGGTGTGTAATGGAGTCTTTTTCTATTTGTGTGTTCCTACCCGGTGCTCGTCTCTGAGAGTCAGAGAGGTTCCTGGGGGGGCCGCGGACCCTCGTCTCTGCTCCCTGCAGTCCGTCAAGCTGGACATGAAGGGGCTGCCGCCGAACGGGTCGGAAAAACTGCGCATCATCTGTCTCACGCGGTCATTGTGAGCCTGGAATGGATCCCTATTGGACGACAGAAGGACATTCAATTAGGTTTAGGTCATAGATACATATATTTTTTTATGTCAAGGAGTGAGTTCATGCATAGAGTAGCACAGAAATGGTTCCTACCTTGTAGAGCTAAAAAAGAAGAGAAGGGAAGGGAAAACAGAGACAGGGAAGACATTCAGTGTTGAACTATAGAGTTTCAAATTTGGTTCAACTAAGCATGAACGTCTAAAGGGGAATTGTTTTTAATATTCTGAAATAATTAACAGATGTGTCAATCGCAGATCTGATCGATCACCCTAAGCCCTAATTAATTTATTATAGATCACAGGTGTAAAATGAAGTTGTTTAAACTGATTATATCTAAGTATGACCTATTCTATTTTAACCAGTGGCTGGACAGCATTGGCAGGCCACTTTTTAAGTGTGATACGATTAGGGCTACATAAGAAGTAAGCTGCTAAATACAGTGTGATTCCTCAATGCTTCAAACATCAGTTGATTTTGGCAACGAAAACATTCATGCAAGAACATGTGTTTGTGTGTGTTAAATGTATGGATGACAGCAATATACACACACGGCGGGGTTTAACGTTACTCACGAGAAGAACGGGTCCTCTTCAAAGTCCCTGGTAAGACTGTTGAACATTTCCACAGACGTCGAGAACGGAACTCAATTAAAGCAAACAGTTAAAAAAAATATGTATTGGAGACTTAAGGAGTGTGAGCCCTGGCGTTCAAGGTCTATGGAGTTACTACGAAGTCTCTTCGCTGCAACGTGATTTAAAATTACAGCGTATGACCATGTGCCACATGACCAGAGTCCATCCCTCTGATTGGCTGGTTATTCGGAGACGGAGAAGGTTCCATGAAAAGGTTGCGTCTGTTGTGGACGGCTGCCATGACAACGGCACTCTAGATAAGAGCTCTGCACTCCAATGGTTGTTTTCCTTAATTGAATTAAAATCTAAAAGGTATTTTTTAAGATAATCAAACCCCATATTACTAAATCGATGTTCTCCTAGAAAGAAGGGTGGACTACTTAACAGACAGTAAATTAATATTAGGACCGACAGTATTTGTCGATGACTTAATCTAACCAATTCATGTGAACCCTAATTTACTTATTTTGTTTTAGTTGCCACTTTTTCATTCAAGAATACACAATCTCATACAACAAAATCAAATGTATAGGCACTTGTTTATGAAGTGGTTGTTCTCAGATGGTCCCGGTGGATTTGGGAGGACGCCGTTAGTTTGAGTCCGCCACCCGACACGCTGGCATGCGGCTGACTGATGTAAGCAGGGCCATCTGCTGAGTGACTTGTGAATAAACGTACACACACACATACACACGTAGAAATGCGCTAACACATACACAAACATACAGACGGACATACACGCGAGCAAACGCAGGCATGCAACACACACACACACGTACAAATGCGCACAGACAATCCACAATAATACAGATGGACATACAAAAGCATGCGCACACATGCAAGAATGCACAAACACGCACAAATGGGCAAACACATACAGATGGATACGCACATACACCCAAGCAAGCATGGACAAACTCACACACACAAACACAACACACACACACACACACACACACACACACACACACACACACACACACACGCCGATTTGACTGAAGTCCGAATGGTTTGTATTATTCCAATGTTAAGTGTTAATGGAACAAGGCTCGGGAGGGTGTTCCGTGTCTAGCATAACGCTACCATCTGGTCAGTCCACAAATAGGCCGGAGTCTGGACTCGGCAGACCTTGAACTCAAGCACAGAGAAACCAAATCTAGATAACAGACACCAACACAGAGCATAACAAATCCAAAAAGGTAGAAAGATGGATACAGAGGACTTTTATGTTTTATGTTTTACAGTCTTTCAGAAACCTGTGGTGGCATTTGTTCAGTGTGAGTCAGGTTCAGAATCAGATGTAGTAAGATAGGGGAGCCTGCACACTACAAATATAAATTCTGGCTCATAATGTGTCTGGGATGTCTAAATATACCACCTCATCCCGCCTGCTCAGAGGATAATTTTATACTTGAATTCAAGTAATCATGTTTCAATGTATAATTATCATCACTAGGATTGTAATCCTTTCAATATGGTATTTTATTTACTCCTTCAAACTTAAAACAAGATTAACATTTGTACAAATTCTCATATCTTTATTGGTGATATTAATGCAAAATAAGACAAAGTGTCAAAAACACACAATTTACAAGTGTGAATATTTTTTTCTTTCAAAACCAACATGTTAACAAATTATCAAAGGAGAATGAAATAAAACACTTCAAACTACTCCACAAGTATTCTACTGGCAGTAATTCTGCTTTAGCTGATGAAAAAAAGTCAATACATAAGAAAGAATAAACAAAAAAAAAGTAAACGGAGCAGGTTGTCCACAATATTTACAGGAGTAAAAACGATGACAGACATGAGCCTAGGATACTAACAGAACCACCACACATCCATCCTCTGTGCCTGGTTGGCTTCATGTAACCGGGCTTCCCATGAGCCTCTCCTGTCGCAGGGAGACCAATCTCTTCAGCCACAGCTCCTCTGCCTTCTCCTTGTCCATGAACAACTACAGGAGGGGGGGAGGGGGGGGGGGGGGGGAGGAAGGAGTATGTTCAGAAGGGCAACAGGAAAGACACAGTTAATAGCTGAGATGTGATCTCTGGGTAACCGAGAAGTCTTCAAGTCTACGTTGCTGAAGGTTCTTATGCAAATGTAAGACAAACTTGTCCTTATATTATAACAATACCACCCGCCTTTGACTTCCATGACATGATGTACAGCTTGAGTCTTGTTGTAAATGATAAGGCTTACAACCATGCACGGAGCACGTCTCTCCAGTGATTTTCTTACTCAAATCAACACATGCTACTGAAGTGCTTAAGAGTGGAGCATGGTAAGTTTGTTGGACCCTTGTTTTATCGGTTCTAATAGGCTGGCCAGTCTTTGTTCACTTTCCGCCCCCACACCCAGGGTGTGAGGAAGAGGCATGAGATGGGCGTAGCTTGTTCTGGCGGGACACTCTGATCATGCGCCACCAATAAGATGACGGTTACCGCGGTCCGGCCTCCTCCTGCTTAGGTGACGCTCTGGATTGCATGTGACCCGATGGGTTGAGATATGGTTTAGCGCTTCCTGTCGTCAAATGTGCGTATGCTGTATGTATTCAAAGTTAATTTGAATAGGGACAGAATCAGAAAATTAGATAAGCTTGAGATAGTCATCTGATGTTTGCATCATAGTGTTTTTAGCCTAAGATCATTTACTACACTTGTCCCCATTTGTTATCTGTATGTCATTCTTTGAATCCTAAGGCAGGGAGCACACTTAAAGAGTGGAAACATACACCATTTCATTGCAATAAATGATTACATATTTGATGTGAGTGATTTCATTCAGAATACTGAACTTCCGGTTCGAAGCTGGTCAAGAAAAACTGAAAAAGACGAAAAAAAAAGTCAAGAAGCCTGGCCAAGACGCTAATGGAACCCGCGCCTGACCCTTGCATGACACGACACACCTAGCAGCGATGATGTCATCAGTTGCACACGCTCACACAACTTTGGGATGTGGAATGTGTGTCTGGGCCCAGGGCCGCCACCACTGAGCCACCACCTCGCGTCCTGGTCCGATTGGGGATGGAAGCATGGCGGCAGGAGTCGTTAGATAAAGGAACCAGAATGTCTAATACAGGCTCAACCACATGACTCAATGCTTTATGCCTGGGTGTAAGGCCATCTTAGCTAGAGCTGTGTCATGGTGTTATTCTAGCTAGGCCTATCTAGAGCTGTATCAGAGAGCTTAATCTCTCAAGGCCTTACTAGAACTGAATTAGGGTTTCCGATAAACCCCTTGCCAGTGAGGTAATTATTTTTCCTGTAATATTGCGTGTATATATATATACAGTCTAAGGATATGTAAGACAGGTCCACCACATGAAGGTATAGACTAATAGGCTGCAAGGCGGCACCTATCTGACTTGCATTATGAAATGATAACAGGGTGATCTGCCACCCCACCGGCGAGAAGCGCTGGGGAGCGACTCTCCGGGACAGAGAAGGAGGGAAGGAGTGCGGAGGGGGAAAGGCGTGGGGAGGATGCCTCCTCCCGCTCTGTTCATAAGGCGTGGGCTGGTGTCGCGACAAGGCGCAGGGCCGCTTTCATCGTGCTCGTATTGGCAATAATGTGCGTGTAAATGCTGTCTTGGTATGCAGATGGCTGCACCCGACCATCCCTCATCCCCACCTCCATACATCCCCCATCCTCCATTGTTCAGGAGGGGCGGGGCGCTGTGTGTTATCAGTGTGTTCTACAGCGTCTGACTCTAATCTCTGGTAGATCTGCACTGGTTGCCTGGTGCTAATGATGCTCTGCATGTGTGCGTGTGTGTGTGTGTGTATGTGTGTGTGTGTGTCTATGGGCACGTATGTGTGAGTGTGAATGCCAGTGTGCGCGTGTATATGAGTTCAAATGTGCACATATGTATGTGTAAATGAGTCTAAATGTGATCGTGTGTGTGTGTGTGATCGTGTGTGTGGTATGACAGTATCTAGCTGTAGTAATGGGAGTCATCTGTCCTGATTGGAAGTGAGGCTGAGACTGAGGCCCGCCTGGGGCATATTGCTGCCATACATCAGCCTGTCTGAGGGACTCTGTGTGTGTGTGTGTGTGTGTGTGTGTGTGTGTCGGGAGGGAGGGTCTGATCTGCATAGATCATGGCCTAACTGAGTTTCCCCTGCGGAGACAGATTACTGGAAAAGCCCTAGGGGCCAATATTGGAGTTTAAAGTTTTCCCCTTCAACACTTCCTGGTTAGGAGAATAATATTCTGCAGAATGTATCATAACACCAACTCCACTTGGTCGTTCCTCCTCACGAGCTAGGCAGTTCGCCCCACCCCGGTGTGACGGCTGAGTCCCTGGCTGCCACACTGGAGCGTATCTCTGTGCAGCCTGGCTTGCTCTGGCTGGGGTACGGGGGTGTTGGGGTACGGGGTGTTGGGGTCAGGGGTATTGGGGTACGGGGGTGTTGGGGTACGGGGGTGTTGGGGTGTTGGCATGTACACGTGCGTCCGGGGGGGAGAGCACTCACGCTGGGGTGCGCCAGGTTGTCTGTGTCGTTGTAGCGTATCGACGTGGGGAGGACAGCCACCTGCACAGGGTCTTCAGAGGGCTCCTCCTGCTTCACCTCGGCTGGCTCCACCTAGAACCCCATCCCAACAGACCCATGCAAGAAAACAGAACCTCAAAGTCTCCTACTCACTTATAGATTTTTTTATTCAAGAATAAATCACAAATTCAAAATTATATATTAAAGTATCTAGTAAAAACGGTATTAAGTAATCCATCTTACAGTTTGTATTCATTTATAGAAAAACTAATATCTAATAAAATAAGGATGCAAGTACTGCACTTTACCAGCAGGTGGCAGTGCAGGTTTGAGTCTCGCGCTAGAACTTCCAAGCATCAGCTTATTTGCTAGAAGTCAGCTCACAATTCATAGCATTAAAAACACTGTCAAAACGTGAGCGATTATTAGATTATACAAGCACAGCAAACTATCTTAAAACTCTATGTGATTATGTGATATGTGTGTGCAAGGGGTTTCACACCAAGAGGGAAATCAGAGCGTCGAGTTAGAGACAAAACTGGGATCATGCTTTGGAGGAAAATCTTCTAAATCATAATAATATTGTTGAGATGATGCCTTGTCAGTCTAAACGGCACAACATTAGGAATTATTTAAAAGGTAACGGTATCAAGCCATGTGTGAACTGTAGGTCATTCATGTAAAGTTAATGGCAATAGTTATCAGAGGAAGCAAATAGCTCTTAATAAAGCACGGGTTCTCAAGTTATTATTTTCTAAACAATATTTGGCAGGCTTAAAAAGAGACTAAAATTTATTAATAAATTGCCTCAAATTGGTCGCGTACCAAAACATTGGCGATGACTTTGCAATACTTCCGGGTTTCAGGGTACTTTCGATGATCTGGCCATTATGAAAAAGTAATAACCGATAGTGGAACTAGGCATTACAACATTTTACAATGTTACAATTACAAATTGAACCATGGTTCCAAAGTGAAGTAGTTGCTGAGTAATATCAGCAGAAGCCAAACCGATTATTAAAGTTAACCTTGCTAATTGTCCTGAGGAAATTTGGCCTACATTAGCATTCAAGCAATAAAAGGGACATCGATAAATCGTCAAATTCTAACGTTGATTTCAATAAGACGCCCTTTGAAGCAGAGCACACTGACCTTCTCCCTGCTCTGATGACTTTCACTCACAACAGAAGAACACCCTTTTCATCCCCAAATTATTTCTGACCTTCGCATGACTGGAAACACAGACGGGAAGCCCTTGTGAGGCACGGCCCGACGTGGTTTAACCTGCCAGGCTTTAACCCAAACAGTTAGCCACTTAGTGTCTCCTGTGGCTGGCTGGGCCCTGACCCGGGGCACACTCACTGACATTTGCACTAAAACTCTGCGGTCGGAAGCTGGAATCTGGTGCCTTTGTCTCTACGACAAGGGAGCCAGGAGCCTCCATAAATCTAATTCCTGCCTCTTCGGCGGTACGGGGGCATTTCAATAATGACTTTTGTGTTCAGCCTGCATCTGCAAAACCACACAAACCAGGGCGGGAGACTGGGGGTCGGTGGGGAGGGGGGGGGGTAAAACAGAGGGACGGAAAGGTGGGAGAGAGAGTGACAGAGAGAGGAGGAGAGGGAGAGAAATAGACAATGGCTGTTGCTTTTGTGTGGG
>NC_136936.1:16249541-16352041 GCF_949987615.1 Pollachius pollachius
TCTTCCGTCCTCTGGTGTTTTGTCTCTAGCCGCATGTCTTTCCACCGATAGGATCTGTGGCTTCTCAGTCAATAAGAGTCTAAATTATGAATTAATGACCTAAACAGTCCAGCAGGACATGGCAGCCACGCGCTGTGGTGTGTGTTCTCCCTCTCTCTCCCCCTCTACCTCTCCCTCTCCCCCTCTCTCTACCTCTCTCTCTCCCCCTCTCTCTACCTCTCCCCCTCCACCCCCCCTCTCTCCCCCTCTACCTCTCCCTCTACCTCTCCCTCTCCCCCTCTCCCTCTCCCCCTCTCTCTACCTCTCCCTCTCCCCCTCTCCCTCTCCCCCTCTCTCTACCTCTACCACTCCCTCTCCCCCTCTCTCTACCTCTCCCTCTCTCTACCTCTACCGCTCCCTCTCCCCCTCTCTCTACCTCTACCACTCCCTCTCCCCCTCTCTCTACCTCTCCCTCTCTCTACCTCTCCCTCTCCCCCTCTCTCTCTACCTCTCCCTCTCCCACTCTCTCTCCCTCTCCCTCTCTCCCTCTCCTCCTCTCTCTACCTCTCCCTCTCCCCCTCTCTCTACCTCTCCCTCTCCCCCTCCCTCTCCTCCTCTCTCCCCCTCTCTCTCCCTCTCCCTCTCTAACTCTTCCTCTCCCCCTCTCTCCACCTCTCCCTACCTCTCCCTCTCCCCCTCTCTCTCCCTCTCCTCCTCTCTCTACCTCTCCCTCTCCCCCTCTCTCTCCCTCTCTCTACCGCTCTGTTGCTTGCCACTACATTTCAATCCAAGCCCTTGTTAATACTCTTTTGCTTAAGATGTCCAGAGTAGAATGACTCCATGATGAAGTAACAGCACAGTTTCCTGCATATCATAGAGCTGCCACTGATTTTATACATTTATCCCTTGAAAGATGCAATGATGAAAACACATCGGTCTGGAAGAACATCATACAGCGCCATATACAAGTGTGTAAGTGGTGTTTGTGTGCGCATGTGTGTGTGTGTGTGTGTGTGTGTGTGTGTGTGTGTGTGTGTGTGTGTGTGTGTGTGATTGGAGTGTTAGCAGACATTCAGTGCCTGGGCAGCATCAGAGAATGTCGTTAAGAATGAAGCTTTCACAGGCTGAGTGCTGATGTCGTTATGATCACTGCTGTGTGTGTGTGTGTGTGTGTGTGTGTGTGTGTGTGTGTGTGTGTGTGTGTGTGAGTGGCTACATTCTCAACTGCTTTCCATTTGGTTCCATGCAACACGTGTCGTGTAGGATTTCACATACAGTATGCTAAGGCTGATAGGTAAAAAAAAAAGCTGGCTCCCCATTGCGTTCCATCTCTAAAGTTCACTCTGGGTTTTATGGTGATTAAACTACTAATTCACTACGCATTTACCATTGAGCGTGGTCGGCTCTCCATCAAAGTCAACATATGCAAACATCAATACAATTTAGTTAATACGCGACTTTGAGACTTAACATGCACAGTTTAGTAAGGTGCAATAAAGCAACAGTCTATATACTTTGTCAGAGTGCCTTAATACGCTGTGTGCGTGTGTGTGTACTTGTGCATGTGCATGTGTGTTTGAAAGGGCGTGTGTGTGTGTTAAGAGCAGGAAAGTGCAGTGGTCTCAGTTTTCCCGCACGGCTGGTCAGCAGCTCTTTTATGAACAACTCAGTAATTAGACAAACACAAACTAATTACTTAATTGGAGCAGGGGCCTTTGAAATGAAAATTGATGCAGTCAGAATCCAGGAAAAGGTCCCGGCCATGCGCACACTCGCACACGCGCACGCGCACACACACACACACACACACAATTCATAGACAAAGCAAACACAGAATTTCAAGCACATACACACACACCTGACCTATAGCACTGTTGACATGTAGTCATCAACCTATCTCATAGCATGTCAGAAAGTGATTTTACAGTGTTTTGTTAAGAATAAGCAGAGAGAGAGAAAGAGAGTGAGCAAGCAAGAGAGAGAGCCGAGAGAGAGAGAGCCGAGAGAAAGAGAGAGCCGAGGGAGAGAGAGAGCCGAGGGAGAGAGAGCCGAGAGAAAGAGAGAGAGCAGAGAGAGAGAGAGCTGAGGGGGAGAGAGAGAGAGAGAGAGAGAAAGAACCGAGAGAGAGAGAGCGAGCCGAGAGAGAGCGAGAGCGAGATAGCGAGAGAGAGACTTGATTGTCTAAAGCAAAAAGGTCAATTTGAATCTATGTGCATGTATCTTTGTGTGTTCGCGTGTGTGTGCGTGGGCCTGCTAGTATGTCTTAGTAGTAATTAATTGGGCAAATGCTTCCACCCCTGCTCTCCTGACCTCGGTCATAGTGTAGTAATTGGAATACAGTGTAATATATTAACCTTCTTCTGCACCACTCCACTCCGCCTCGATGATAGCCACCATTAGCATCAACATAGACCACTGAATTTCACCAGCACCAACAGCCCCCACCCCCACCACACTAAACACATACTAAAGGTCTGTTAAAGGCATTACGGTTTCATTTGAGTTGTGTCAAAAGTATTTTGCTCACCCAAACCATATAATGCCGATGTTAGGGGAGCGCCATCGCTCAATGTGCTTTTTTTTGTGTCACAAAAATCTGTGTGTGTGTGCAGGTTATGGAGGACCATGTGGTGACCCTTGCACTCCATGTGTCACTGACAGTCACCCTATACCATCCTGGGTAGCCTTAACCTCCAGCACCACAACCCCCCCCCCCAGTACCCCCAATGCCCTCCTCCTCTGTGACCAGCGGGCCTGACTTGATGAGGTGTGAATGAGCCCACACACAGGCACACAGGTACACACACACACACACACACTTCACCTTTTATTGACAACCCCACTCCAAACCAATACATCCTACAAATAACCCAAATGAAACCAGAATTACAAATACCAAACAAAATACCAGAATCCTATCCTACTCTGAAAAAGTATTAGATATCAAAGAATGTGCAGTGGATGTGTATCTGTAGGCGCGGCAGTGACGATGCAGTCAAAATATCATTAGCAGGGAGCCATTTGACCCTGGTGTTGTCTGATGACAAACCTGCGGCCACATGGCTGCAGCCACCCAGGCAGCCGACTCTCTGACCTGCCCCGGCATTCTGTGGGTGTGTCTCCTCGGGACAGTCTGACCACCCACTCAGGCCCCATGGAGGGGACTACGGACATGCAGATTGTGTCTAGACATACGCTCGGCTGTGTGTGTGTGCGTGTGTGTGTGTGCATGTGTGTGTGTGCGTGTCTGGGCATGTGTTCCCACTGGTGTTTTTAATCTAGCTTTAATGTCTTGCTAAAAGGGTTGCGCTGAATGACGTATTTAAAGCAAAAGGGGTGGCATTTGCATTTTACTTTACTTATTAATACTTTCTTTGGTTCATTGTGAAAATAATGAAACATTGCATGGCTTCATGATGTATGACCTAACTGTATAATAAACACATGACTGTGAAATTAAATAAAAGAGAAAAGGCAAACGATTCTCTCCTTGGTTTGAAAAAGCAACAGTTGTTATCAAATAGTAAGTAGGTCATGTTTTTAAAATCTAAGTGAACCACCTGTTTTAGCCTGAATTCAAACAGTATGTGATACAAAAAATAAAAGCATTTTGAGTGTTTTAATGAGCCATGTCGTTTGATGAAATGCGTAACACACACCGTGGCGTTTAAATTTCGGGGAAGCATAACCCTCTCTTGGGGTTTATGGCATTAACATCAACCGCTGTCCCGACTGAGCACCATACATTCCACAGTGCTCGCGGCCGGCGCCCCCTGGTGGGAACGCCGTAGAGTACACCGGCGGGCACGGCGACATCTCAAAGAGAACGCCTACCCTGGTTTCGAAGCAGACCACAGATCGGTTGGTTGAGACTGACAAAACATGCTTTCTCAAAATGAAGCTCTTATTTTAGTCACAGCGATGAATGACGTATAACCAGGTACTTTTTTTTTTGGAGGCGATTTGGGGTTCACTGGCCCATAAATATTCACCAATCACCAAATGCAGAATTGACTATGCAACGGTATTTTCCCGAACCCAGTTAGTGCCCGCCTTCACCTCCACCGCTAGAGGCTATATCCGATGAATGTAAAGTCGGCGGGACCATAGATCGGCCCGGCGACCGCGCCCCCACAGGACTGCAGAATGCACAGGGCTGCACTGGCAGCAGGTTAATTGATAAGGGTGGACCTGGGAAACGATTACCGATCGCTGGGAGTACGAGCGCGCTGTCAATCATCCGCCCACTTGACCCCCGGCGACGTGCACGCACGTCTCTGTAATCCAGCCCATCGAAAAAGAAGTTATCTTTTATTTATCTATTAGTATTTTCTTTGCTCCGCTGCCATGAAAGCGAACAAATCGTTTGCGTGTAAACGAGAGCGTGTTCTCTACTAACGTTTCCGGGTCTCCCCCCCCCCCCCCGGTGCAGTGACAGCTCCGCCGGGGGCCCCATGGGCCCCGCGTCAGCATCCCATTACTCCGGGACAACACTGGGGGTCGCAGGTCAGGCTGGTGGTGGCGGGGGAGCCGGGGAAGGGACCCGCCCCCCGCTCCGTGGCAGGGGGGGGCGGGACGCTGACGACTGGGACATGAGGTCACCTAATCACCATGGCGAGCGGTGGAGGGCGGGGGGGGGGAGGGGGAATCAACTTTAAATTTGCGGGGATGAAAAATCAATAAAGTGGTAATTGCTTGGCTTATCACTGTGCAATGAAACAAATTGGGGAGGGGGAGGTCGGGCGGGGGGAGCGTTTTCTTGGCCCGACGGAGCGGCGAGCGCTAGCACAGCGCGACAAGACTCTGGGCTTCAGTGGGCCAGGGCGAGAGAGAGAGAGAGAGAGAGAGAGAGAGAGAGAGAGAGAGAGAGAGAGAGAGAGAGAGAGAGAGAGAGAGGTCTCCTAGTGATAATTAAATCTTCTCACCCTGATTTTCTGCCAGATTTATTTCCCCAGGGCCAATAACTCTGATTCAGTGCTTACAAGCCAGGCATAACTAATCATTTCAACGTGGAAGGAACCACAAACCTGAATGAACAGAGAGGAAAAAATAAGACTACAAAAAGGAGGGGGGGCGGGGTGCCGACGAAGACTCAGTGGCACAATTCATCTGTAAATCAATCATTATTTAGGCAAGGAGGCAAAATTAAGAGACGTGGAGTGAACTATAATTCTTTAGAGCCGTTTAAAAGAGACAAGGAAAAAGTGGCAAAGTTAATCCCTTCCCCTCTTTCTCCCCTATATTCTGTACTCTGCTCTCTCTCTCTCTCTCTCTCTCTCTCTCTCAACCATCTGTACTACTGACTTCTTTCTCTCTCGCCCCCTCTCTCTCCCTCCCTAAACATTCTGTACCGCCAGGATTCTCGTCTTTCTACCTTTCTCTCCTTGAGTTCTGGGAACAAATAAACCCCATAAAGCCAATTGAGCGGCGGCTCGATATCGCTGTGATGGCTACAGGCGGGATTGTGTTGAACATAATAACACAACAAATAAAACCCATCTATCCCCGGGTAACGACGGGACGGGGCCCACTCCCGTCAATCAATAACCCAATCCATACAAACCACATTTTCTTACATCAAAATCACTGGGACGGATATACCATCACAATCGCACGCACGTACGCGTACACGCACACACACACGCATGCACACACACATCACACATACACAGCCGTCTGAAAGGCGATACACAGCTGCATAAGGGGAAAATTCACAGCGCAAAAATAACAATTGAACAAAGTTAAAACAATACCAAACGTCTGTAACACTTTATAAACCAAACAAAATACAGCATCAGATACGGTCACACACCCGTCTCATCCATGCACACATCCAGGTCTACAGCCTAATGGCGTGTGTGACGCCTTCTGCAGCCACACACACACACATGGAGAGAACAGGCACACAGATCCTGGCTCATGTTTACCAGCCGCTGAATCTCCCTGCCTGTCCTTCACGTGCTCGCCAGCCCTCGGCAACACATACACACACACACACACACACACACACACACACACACACACACACACACAGGCAACCAACACCAATGACGGCGACACAAGGTAGCAAGGCACGCCAAAACACCCATGGCACCCGGTAATTAAAACATTTAAAGCAGACCCCCCCTCCGTGCTCCCGGGGTGTGTGATACGGAGGTCACGCGCCTGTAGATTCTAATTTGAGCGTCATCTGTATTCATGACAGGCACGTGCTAAATATTTAACAGCAGTCCGGCAGGAGTTTGTATTGTTAGGCTTTTCCAGGTCAAATAATTTGATTTCAAGGCAGATTACATTAGGCGTCAAATGTCCAAGCCTGGCGCTCTCACTTGCCTCTCATTTCCTGCCTTTTATTAAGGCTGAGAGAGGCCAGGGGAAGCGAAAGGGATATGACTTTAGATTGTGAAGGAGAGCTTGTTATCCCTGTGTGAGAGTTATTATTTCCAGTGACATAAAAAAATGATCGGATCATTTGTATAATGGGATAGTACGCCCACGCGGGTATTGCACTAAATACAATATTCTTTATGTCTGTATTTATTTATTTTTTTACACACGCATTTCAACAATGAACATACCAATTAAATAATATTGCGGACAGACAAATTATTAAGCGGTGCGCGCAATCCTCTTTTACAAGAGATGCATTAATTCAAACAAAACCATAGTGCAGGCATATGGAGGCCTAATGATGTTCTATGTATTTCAATTTGTTCCCTTGCTTAAGGTCTCCTGTTGGCTGACGTATTTTTCCGTCTGGTGTTTTGCCTGTTCTTATTTTTTTTCTCCCGTCGCCGTTTCTTGTGGTTGTTGTTGTACAAGCAAGGCCAAAAAAACCCAAGCGGCGGGCATTTCCCCCGCTGTTTGGGTGCAGCAGCGCCGGTGATTGACAACAGAGCTAGTTAAATGGTGATGAGGCGTTAATGGCTGCCAGGTCGGGGAGAAGAGGGGTGGGGGTAGGAGGGCGGTGTGTTGGAGGGGAGGAGGAGGTGCAGAGCAAGGCATCCGTGACTGAGTGGTTAATGGCCACATAATTTCAGGACACGGACCCGGACGGAGACACACACGCAAGCACACACACACACACACACACACACGTAAGCACGCAGGTAGACACACACACAAGCACACAGGTAGACACACACACACGCACAGACCCACAGACCCACACACACACACACACACAAACACACACACACACACACACACACACACACACACACACACAGACCCACCCACCTCCTGACCTGTCCTACACACAGCGTAATTAGGGAAACAGTTCTCCTCGTTTTGCTGCCAAAAGAGCAAACGGTAGGTATATATATTCCCCTAATGATATGGGTTAAAGAGCTATTATACGTCTCATTAAAATATATGATCTCCCAATCTGGCCGTGGTTTGAGGTGATGGGACAGCGCGCAGTGGGGTTAAGGCGCCAGCTGTCGCTGTTGGGTGATGCCGTCCAATCCAGATCAACATCACACCTGCGCCTCCTGCGATTGGCTGGTGTAGGATGGGCATGTTCTACTGTAAGCATTGACTGCAAAGGATTCCTGCCGTCTGGTGAATACTGCATGTGTGTATGAACGACACACATTTTTGTCTTTTGCAGTGTTCTCCGCAGAGGGAGCCAGTTAGAGCATGTGTATATCATCACCTGAAGACGCCTGTTTGTTCTAACCGGTAATGAGTTTCCATGTGAATGCACATTCCCACCGAAACACATCCCAACCCTCTCACAGTTGAACCTAAAGAAAAACATGGGTCTTCTTTGGATTAATTGATTCACAGTCATTTATGTAGTAAAAATACCAAATAAATGTCCTGCATATAGATTTAGAATTGCAAATATTAGGTTGCTCTTCTCAGTTTTGTTGCTATTCATCGTTTTATGTTTCTAATTGCCATTTTAGAGAAACAAAATCTAAATCTGAAAGAATAATAGAACAGAACCCATATTTTCGGCAGTAGTTCCTAACAACCTCATGCCTGTTATCTTTACCTCCCTGTGGGGAAACAGCAGAATGAAAGAGCTCACTCATCCCTCTAGCACCGCTTTCTCTGAAAATGTTGATGCATTTTTTGCATCAACATTTGCATTTGTGCAGGCATAAACATGCATGCATGCATGACACACCTGTACACTACAGAGCTTCTTTCTGTGTGACATATGCCGCCTAAAAAAGGTGTGGCACCTTCTATAAAATAAGACAGAAAAAAAGTAACGTAGTAGGTAGGATGCTTTATTTGTATAATAGTTATCCTACATTTATGGTTGAATACACCATAAATGAGGTGGATCCATTTTTTTAAACCAACTGATTAAAAAATACACAAAAAGAGAAAAAACATACCGCCACTGGCAATCAGTCATCTCATTAACACTGAACACAATGCGCTTGGCTCCTGGGCTAGCGAACGGCAGCCACTGTAATAGCATGAACAGCGCCATACGGCTAACACAGCATTTCATATCCCTATTCCTCGCCGTTTCAACCCTGAGCATCATCTGGCTGTCCTTAACCAGGGAGCCAAACCTTCCTTTCAAGTGGAGAATACTATGTTAACTGATGACCACAGGGCCAGTTATTGATCTCTTTCCCTCTCACTTTCCCTCTATCCCTTCTTCCGCCCCTCTCTCTCTTCTCCCCTCTCGCTCTCTCCCTTTCCCCCCCACTCTCTCTCTCCTCCCCGCATCACTCTCTCTCTCTCCCTCCCTTTATCTTTCTTTTTCTCTCCCCTCTCCCTCAATCTCCCTCTTCTCTCTCCCCCTCTTTACACAGCCATGAAGTGTGCTTCCGAGGCTAGCTACCACAATAGCTTGTACATCCGATCATCCACATGAATCAGATGTGTGGTTTTGATTAGGGCCAGGCTAGCATAAACGTGTTGCCAATCCAGGATGTGAATCTATTTATGAGACAGGAAGTGTAGGTGGCAATGATCTCTTTCCCATTCCTTTATTTATTTCCTTGTGGCTCGTTTCAACAATTTCAGCGGTTCATGTGTAAACTTTGTAGTAGCTGTGACCTGTTGGGAACCCCTGCAGCGCAATAGGGAGACCCTGGATGTCAATGGTTATAGGGCAACTGCCCACCTCCTCCATTTGATGCACAGTCGGAAAAAAGGGCAGAAGAAGGTGCACTATATATGTGTGTTTGTTTTTTCTTGTGCATTAAATACAGAAGTGTCCCTACACTTGTGTGTTTATGTGTGGGAGTGCACAGATGTCTTGGGGTCTGTCATAATTAAAATTATCTAATTTCCAAGCTAAGGGTTTATCATCGAGACCGCTTTTCTGATCCCCACTTCTGTTAGAATCAGGCTCTTCAGCACCGTAGGACTGCAACAATAACCACCACAACCTAAGCCCCCACATCCCATCTCCTGCACTCGCTCCAAGGCAGCGATTCTGCGACATCGATACCAGTGTGCTACACAGGCGAACACAGGGCCAAAGACGGCACAAAAGCAGCCGCTAGCAGCTCAACCGAGGATGAGGTCGCTTTGAGAGGAGAGGAGAAGGAGGAGGAGGAGTTGATTGAAAAAGAAAAAAAAAAGTGGTTTGATTCTCAGGGTGAGCTGTGCTTTAGTAAAGCAACTCGACTTGTGCGCTTTGCTCTTTAGTCTCAGGCAAGGCACTTATGCTTCACTCTGGTAGGGCTCTCACACACAGAGGCTGGAGGAGAACAAACCATGAGTGAGAAAGAAAGAGTGGTAGAAAGAAATTGCTAAAGAGTGAAGGAGAGAGAGAGAGAGAGAGAGAGAGAGAGAGAGAGAACAGGGCACAATAAACAGAGAGGAGGTGAAGAAAGACAACTCCACAGCGAAAGTGGAAGCGAAGACACGGGAGGAGAAATGACAAAGCAGAAAGACAACAAAATAACTGAAAATTGAATTCAATGAAAATGGCAGACACTGTAAAAAATAACAACAACACAGGACCAGGCGTTGAAAGAAAAAAAGAGCTAGGAGGAATGAATTTCCTCCAGAAGCTGAGGACCAAAGTAAGTTAGCAGAGCTAATTAGTTTGTGATGGCTGGACTTTCATTTGGCGGAAAGGTCAGCGAACTTTAAAGGTCACACAGCCATGCCTGTTACACCCCAACACCTGAATTACACAAGGGAGCGACACAGCTACAGAGGAAGGATGGATGGAGGGACCGATAGATATGGATAAATACAAAGATCTAATGAGGGACACATAGATAAACTGCCAGGTGGAGAGGGAATGGGTGAGATGAAGAGCAGGAGAGAAGGAGCAAGAAGGTCCTCAAGCAGTATTTATATACATTACAAAACACAAACTCGGCAGGCATATACATTTCCTCGGGCGCACACACCTAGACACTCCATTCTAAACACACACTTGACAATTTTATATTAGATTTTCTCATTTCGTGCAGAGGTCAGCCGTGGGGTCGAGGTCATTATTCCATCTAAGAGCTTTTATTACTGCCAGCGTATCCACCACAAATTACTCTCGACATTCATTTAAATGTTGATGCGTGCCAAGCGGGGGCGGCGTGTACACAGGGAGATACGCGTGCTCGCGTAGCGGAGGATTTTGAAATACTGCCTGCACTGGGTGGAACATTAACACCTACTCCCCGTCTAGTGTATCTCTATGCAGATATTACCTGTCACGCTCATAATTTGATACCAATGTCAGCATCTTTATGATAACAGGTGCGGACAGGCGTTAGAAAATTGTGAGGGAAAAAAGGAAAATGGTGGTTTGGAATTGACTGGCTATTGCGTGCCAATGTGGATTTCTACTAGCGCTTGCGCGCAGTCATTGCTGATGATGAAAACATGCATTCTGTGTGGCTGGGTCAATTGTTTCAAAGGGGCTTTTGACTTTCTTCTTTTATTAATTCTCTCTCATAATTGCTCAGCTTCATAAAGTGAAGGATTTTTGATCAACCATGTGCACTGAATTTTCCTTTCCCAGACATCAGTACAACATAACCTACATACCGTGTTTTAGCATCAAATGTTTTATTTGTCCTTTTCTATATAATGTGACGATTTCAGTTGGTATGATGAACCAAAGGTTTTATGTAAATGCAAACAGACAAAGCACGCACACACACAAACACAAGCGCGCAAACACACATGCACGCACACTCACCGTCTTCCTTTTTCTTGCGGGCTTCCTCTTCTCTCTTGGCCACCTTGGCCTTCAGTACCTCGTCTGTTTTAGCTGGAGAGAGAGAGACAGAGAGAGAGACAGAGAGAGAGACAGAGAGAGGGAAAGACATAAGAACTCAGCAAGGATTCATCATGCCGGGCCCCACCACCACAGACATTAAAACAGCACTGTCTTCACCAGCAAAAATGTATTGTTCTGTCAAGTGTGTCGATCTATTTAACCCACTCACTGATCACATAATGTCATAGTTAAATTATGTTATTCATTTGAATTGTACTTCAACCGTAATGTAATTTTGCCCAGCTGAATCTATTTAAAACAAATTTCAAAAGTAGTTAAAAATTTTCAAGAGAAGGAAATGCCTTTAAAACAGTAGTATGAGTGAGGTTTACGTCTACAATCTCTTGTCGAGACCACGCAGAGCCGTACCACTTTGTATAAGATATATCGGCCCCCGTCTCTCATCAGCATACACAAAGTGATCCCTAGATCGGCACGACAAGCCCTCCTCTCGCACGCACACACGGCTGTGACTCATCTCTTTTCAACCATTTACCTGCCGCTACAAAAGACAACCCCCCCCCCCCCCCCCCACATCTGTGTAGAGTTCCCAGAGAGTCGCTTATCATCTCTGCCTAATGAAAAGCTTAAGAGCAGGTGAAGCGGTCGAGGTAAACACTAATCGTTTACGTGTTTTAAGAATCTCTTGTGTCAGCTACCCTGCTTTCATACCCCCCCCCCCACACCCATCTCCCCCCTAGCATCTCGGGTCCTACAGCATTACCAGCACACGCAGGCACACACACACACACACACACACACACACACACACACACGCACGCATGCACACACACACACGCACGCACGCATGCGCGATCGAGCGTCAAATCCCAAATAATCAGGATGTTAAGCCACATTAAAAAATATAATGCGGTGGATGGCAGGACTATCAATACCGGCTCTAAATTAATTACATTTCTGCTACGCAGCATCATTTATTTTGTGGCGTTAGCGGCCTCGGCGGAACCATTGGGCTTTATTGCTATCGCGCCGGCTGATGAGTGAGCTATGTAAAATTGAGTCTCCAATATCATTACACTTAATGAGTTTAAACTTTCAGGGGGGAAAAAAATGGAGAGAGGGGGCTGAGAGAAATAGAGAGCGAGAGTTGCAAACACAAACAGTAGGAAAGGGAACAGGGGATATGAGAGAGCGAGAGAGAAAGTAAGCGAGAGATAAAGTGAGTGAGAGAGAAGTGAGAGATCGACAGAGAGCGTAGCGTAGAAATGAGCGAGAGGGGGAGAGAGTAAGAGATTCAGAGTAGAGGAGGAGGGAGGGGGGGTGAGGGAGAAGCGGGTGAGGGAGAAAGTGACAGACAATAGAAAAGGGGGGGTGGAGAGAGAGCGAGAGAGAAAGAGAAAGAAAGAGAGAAAGGGAGAGAGTGAAAGCATCACATTGTTTGCGGGATGTTAATACAATAAGGGTGTGGGTGTAGGTGTTTGCGAGCGTGTGCTGAATGTTTGTGTTAGGGCACCACTGTGGGTGTTTGAATGTGGTTTCAGCGCAACCGCCCGGGATCCGCTGTGCAGACGAGGATGTGTCTGTGTGTGTGTATGTGTTTGTGTGTGTGTTTGTGTGTGTGAGCGTGCAAGCGTGCGTACATGTGTGGGTGTGTGTGTGTGTGTGTGTGTGTGAGTCCATGTGTGAATAGCCCTAGAACACATGTACATTTCCTTTGCTTTCTTACATATGTTTGTGTCTAACGCGTCCTTGCTTGGGTGTGTGTGTGTGTGCTTATTTGTGTGTGTGCGTGTGTTTGTGTGAATCTCAAAAGGCCATAGGTGGTAATAGTCTCGCTGACTGCGCTACTGTTTTTGTTCAGTAATTGCCGTAGACAAAGAGCCCGTCACACCGCTGTTACGCCTGGTTAAGCCTGAAGGTTCAGCATCTTTAGCAACAATAACGCTACATGGATGACTTCACCCCACCCGCCACCTCCCAGGCCCACAGAGGAGCACCGGGCCTGTGTGTGCGTGTGCGTGCGTGCGTGCGTGCGTGCGTGTGTGTGTCCGTGCGTGCGTGTGTGTGAGAGAGAGAGAGAGAGAGAGAGAGAGAGAGGAAAAACATGTGTGCATTTGTGTAATTAAACATTTGATGCAATAATGTACTTATTTATCAGCCGGCTAGGTAATTTGAATGTGTTCCTGTGTGTGTGTGTGTGTGTGTGCATGTGTGTGTTATTTGTCTGTTTGTGTATGAGTGTGCTGACTGCATGTTTGCCATTGTGTGTGTTGTGTTTGTTTGTGAGTGAATGTTTTAACTGTTTTTCATATGGCTTAAAGGGGAAGAGGAGAAAGCAGGGAGATGTCAGACATACCAGAGCGATGAAGGGGAAGGAAAGAGAAAATATAGATGCAAGAAGAGAGAAACAACACAGAAGTACAGCAGTGTATACATTGTTCGCACACACACAGACACACACACAAACACACACGATTTGTTGTTGCATGATTATCCTCCACTTCTATGCCTCCATGCACCTCCCCTCCTCCCTCCCTCCCTCCCTCCCTCCCTCCCTTTCCTCCACACAAACAGGTTCTCTTATCCTCCTGCTTGGTTTTTCTTGTCTGTTCAATCCCCCTCACTCAAACACACACACACACACTCACACACACACACACACACACACACAACAAATCTCGGTGTATTCTCGTCTTCCTCAGCCTCCCGTCTCCCTCCACTACGAGGTGCCCGGGGGCGATAGCAGCAAATCAAACTGTTTATCCATCTCTCATCAGCGGTGTGCCTGGCGGGGCTCCGGCCCCCTCACAGCACAATGGGAGCAGCCTGATCGCCCGGGCAAGGGACGCGCTTTAATTACATCAATGGGAAAAGGGCTCTTGCTCTGGTGGAGGAGGAGGCAAAGAAGTAAGTAAATGAGTAAGTAAGTAAAAGTAAATAAGTGAGTGAGTCAATAAATAAAGGGTTGAAGCAAAGCAAATGCCGTACGAAAACGGGGATACGAGGACGTCGTGACCATTGTGCGACCGTGACACATTTTTCTATATTATCACTTATTTTTCGCTCGACGAACGGACACGAAGACAATCCCTGCACACTCTGATATTCTCTAATCCAAGGCAAATAGATGTGTATCCATTGCATTCTTTGTCAACTGCCGACATCCGCTTTCCGACCCCGGAACCTTTCATCCTCGATAGAACATGCGTCTATCGAGTCAAACCCCCTAACGGCTCGGCAACTAGGCCGCTGCACGCCACTCTGGACGCGGCGGTGCGCTGGGCTCTCTGGCGGCACGGCGTTATTACGTTATTACAGGGATACATCTCGGCTGCGTTAGCGGGCCGCGTACAGTGCGGGACGACTGCGTGATGGACTTTTATTAAAGTGGGTACTAAACAGGCCAGAGTCGCGGAGCAAGGCAGGCATTTCACTTCATTTAGCCTGCGTTCGGCGGCGGGGCTCACGGTGATGGTGATGGCCGGGCTGTTGATGGGCGGGGGGGAGGGGTGGATCACATTGTGATTATGAGTGTAATTGCAGCTCGAGGGGCCCAGGGGCCATGTAGCACTGATGGCACCAGACAATGTTTCATACACAGTTACAGAGAGAGAGGGTTAGTGCAAGGGGGGGGGGGGGGGGATGAAAAAGTGAGAGACAAGGCAGTGGGAGTGAGCCGGGGCGCCGGGCGCGACGCAGCGTTACTCTGGCCTTTTCTCCCCCATCACCATCTTTTTTTTTTCTCCACACCACTGCCACCTTCTCAGCCATGTGCTCTCTCTCTCTCTCTCTCTCTCTCTCTCTCTCTCTTTCTCTCTCCCCCCTTTCGGATTCTCCCCCTCCTCCCCCTGGCGGGACGAGCGGGGGTCTCGTTAGAGAGGAAATGCAATAACGCTCCTACCAGGTGGAATTGGGTGTGCTCCATTATCAGCGGGGAGATGGATGAGTCGTGTAGGGCCAGGGGGGGGGGGGGGGGTGCGTGTGCAATTTAGATTCAATAAACTGGCAAAGCAAGGCTCCAGCCCCCCCCACCCACCCAACCACCCCTCCCCTATCCCACTCACCCCCGTCCCCAATCTGATTTATCTCCCTCACACGCCGCTCACGCGAGACTTCACGATGCTACGATGCTGATTCCCCATTACGGCGGGGAGAGGGACAATTCATTGGGTGAAGGCACAGCGGGCGCAGGGGGCCTGGTCGGGCCCCGGGGACAGCGGGCAAAACGATACAGTGGAGGGTTAATGCGTTTACACACAGATAAGCAATTAAACCCAGGGTAAGAGTTATTACAGAAAGGGGTGCTTCAGAGAGAGAGAGAGAGAGAGAGAGAGAGAGAAGAAAAGAGCGAGAGAGGGAAAGAGAGAGTGATATGGACAGAGGGATGGAGAGAAAGAGGGCAGGAAAGAGAGGGAGAGGGAAAGAAAGAAAGAAAGAAAGAGAGAGAGAGAGAGAGAGAGAGAGAGAGAGAGAGAGAGAGAGAGAGAGAGAGAGAGAGAGAGAGAGAGATAGTCTTACAGACAGGACAGGGATGGAGAGAAAGAGGGCAGGAAAGAGAGGGAGCGGGAAAGAAAGAAAGAAAGAAAGAAAGAGAGAGAGAGAGAGAGAGAGAGAGAGAGATAGTCTTACATCAGAGTTAGTTAGTTTGGGCCCGGGGTTGGGTACAGTAGACGTTCAGATTGAGGAGGGCTATCATATTCGAGGGTTCATTTGGTTACAGCACAACAGAAGCACTGTGGTCTTCCCACGGCGTATAATCAGCTCTGAACCACGCTAGCAGCCGCCATCAGATACAGTTATACACATCCGTAACCTGTTTGCATTCGAGTGTGTGTGTGTGTGTGAGTGCGTCTGTTCAGTGAAAAATAGATTTGCATGCACCGGGGGGGCTATACTGCCACGCATACACATTTGCCGGGAACCTTAAAGTGTATGTGCACAGAATGTCGAGTGCGTGTATCGGTGCATAGCGCACAACACAGCGTACATCTCCATGGCGATGGTAGCCATGACCGTTGGTGTCGCCGTTGACGGAGTGTCACGCCTATCCTGATCACCAATCAGGGTGGATTGAAGCGTCAGCGGCGAAGGAGGCGTGATGAATCAGCCCCACGCCCCACGACAAACTGAATACTGGAGGCAGCGCCGCGCCATTGGAAAAACGTCCGTCCCAATCAGCGGAGCGCTTTACTGTGAAGCCCAGCGGCTAGGCTCGGCCCTCTGGAGGGACAGACAGACAGGCAGAGAGACAGACAGACAGACAGGTCGATGGATCGACAGACAAACAGGCGCAACGATAAACAGACAAGTGGGCAGACAAGCGGACTGACGGACGGACAAGACAGAAGGGCAAGCTGAAAGACCTACAGACGAGCAGACAGACAGAAAACATACAGATGGGCAGACTGACATGCAGACATAGCACCGCACTGAAGGGTAGACAGGCAGGGGGTGGGGGGTGGGGAAGGGGGTTGCAGATATACTACTGACTTAGATTGAGTGACAGGCAAGGGCAGTGAGTGGCATGAGGCAGAGAGACCGGCACAGAGAAGGAGAAACAGGGGAAGACAGAGAGTAGGCCAGGTAGGCAGGTGGATTGGCACTGAAGAAGGAAGCTAGGTAGGCAGGTAGACAACCCTAGACAGACACAGGGAGGAAGACAGCCAGTAATATAAACAGAAGATAGAGAGGACTTGAGGGCAAACTAACTTGAATACTGCTATTGCCTATTTGCAGTCACAAAAAATGTAATCTTTAGTTGACAAGTAAGAATGCAGATATTAACACAAGGTACCAAATAAGAAGGATCGTTGTCTGCTTTGCAGTGAAAACCCGTTGGTGATATTGATTATTTAACTATGAAATGATGGATCGCAATAAACTTAGAGGCAAGCAATGCCTCCAAATACCACTAGGTGGCACAGCACACAGACTTCAGTATAAAATTCCAAAAGGAACTTGATTTTATGCATGGTTCTGTGTGTGCGTCGGTGCGTGCGCCTACCACAATTAAAATCGGTTAATGTACAGCTTGTATTTGTGTGGTCTGATTTGATCACATCAACACCTAGAGTATTCGCATGTAATATGCAAACATTACATGACATTCAATCACAAAATGTTCATGTATGATGGCTATTCTACATCAATTAATAATGCTGTTTCAGTCCAATAATAAGACAATGGACATCAAAGCATACAGTCTACTTTCTATGCTGTGGACAACAGGAGTGCAGATAGTGGTTATTATTTTAACTGCATAAGATCAACAAGGATGCCAGCATTATGCAACGTATACACAATGAAAATCTGAGAGGGGAAAGGAACAAGACTCATACTCGACTGATCCTTATCAGGGTTTGCCCTCTGCCTCTGTTATCCAGGGGCTTTAACGACACCCATTAAATATTCACAAACTAAACAATTAGAGAAAGATATCTTACAAATTCTATCAATTATTCATCGACAATCGTCTGACAAGCTGCTTTTTTCTGCTTCCTCTGCACTGTGTTTTTGAAAGTGTGCGTGTGTGTGCGTGCGTGCGTGCATGCATGCGTGCGTGCGTGTGTGTGTGTATGTGTGTGTGCGTTGGGGTCATGGCTGCTTTTGTGATGAATAAGTGCCTAAAGGAGTTGGCGGAAACACATCTGAACAGACGACTGTGAAAAAAACGTGTCTGGACAAATCCATCGACAAGTAAGTAATTGAATCGATAAACGAATCAATCTATAAATTACTTAATTAACCATCATTAAACAAATCAGATAGCTTTACGTAGCATTCAGCTCAGCTCAACATTGAGCAGTACTCGGACGGGGAGGGTGCAGGTTCAATGCCAGAAGCAACTTCAATACACCCTTGGAAAGCTCCAGGCCTAAGAAAGAGAACGTGAACCCCAGACCCGGGGAGAAAGGCCCTCCCCATGAGTCCACCACCCTGGCCCTGTCCTCTGGGAGGTGGGCCCCTTGACTCAGGGGGGTCAGAGAGAGGGGGGTTGTGGGAGAGAGAGGTCAGGGAAGAGCATGGGCCCACAGCAGTCAAAGGGGCTCGATAAGAGAAACGGTACCCTGAGGATAACGGCGTGCCATGGGGGGGGGTGTACACACACACACACACACACACACACACACACACACACACACACACACACACACACACACACACACACACACACACACACACACACACACACACACACACACACACAATCAGGATACTATAAAGCATGGAACATGTATCTAACGGGTCAGGCTCATTATGGAAAGAGCATTCTTGAAGATATAAACGCAGATGTATAATAATATAGCTGTTTGCTATTAGGGGCTCACTATTTTGGGGTTTAAAATGATAGAGACTTCTCAGAGGTGAGGACAAAAAGTTCCTTGGTGAGAACTTCACTGAAGGGGGGTGGGGGAGGAGGTGGAGGAGAGCAGGAGGGCTGGTCGAGGGCGGGGGTCTTCAGAGGGCGATCAGATCAGATCTATAATGCAGCGATCACACGGTGAAATATTCAGCAGGCCGGGGCCTCTGAACCACACCTCGCCGTCCCCCTCCACCCCTCGACGTCTTCACATGTCACTCTCCTCGTCTCGCCGCCCTCCACCTTCGTCTCCTCACTTCTTCCTCTCCTCTGCCCTACTCCTCGCCTTCTCGTCTCCCCGTCTACCCGTCCGGCACTGGGTTGGTCTTGGCCTTGCGTTCCTCCGTAGCCCGGGACAGAGCTTTGTCCATCGTCTATACAATCAAAACCTCTCCATTTGGCTTCCTTCGCCAAGCCGCAATTACAGTCTACCAGAAAGACCCTACCTCATGTAATTACGTGACAAATTGGAATGTGCGTTTTTGGGAAACTCATCAGAACACAAAGTCGCCAAAATACAACAATGTTGTGTGTGCAATTGTGTAGTGCACTCTAAAAAGACACCGAATGTAGTTAAAACAAGTTGTAGTTTTGCAAGTGTGTGTATGTGCATGTGTGCACGTGCGTGTGCGTCTGTGTGTGTATGTGTCTGTGTGCGTGCGTGAGTTTGCATGTGTCTTGTGGTTGAAGAATCGGCTTCAGTTCCCCTTGTTGGAGGTCTGTTGGATCCCATTGTGAGGGTAGACCACTGGGTGTATTTCTAAGAGTGTGTGTAAGTGCCTATGTGTGTGTGCGGTAGTGATGTTGCTGGGGTCGGTCTACTTGGAACCCACATGCACATGAAAGGTAAATCAGAGCCACTAATCGCAGGGTGGATCAGAATGGCGGCCACTTAGAAAAGAAAAGGGGCAGCGCAGGGAGCAGGGCACGACAATGCAAAACAATAAACACACACACACACACACACACACACACACACACACACACACACACACACACACACACACCATTGGTTTGCTTGCCTTCCTTGCTGGCGAGAGAGCAACTGATGGTGTGTAGATTGTGTGTGTATGTATGTTTTCCTGTGTGTGTTTTTATGTGTAATGTGTGTGTCTTAGACTATCTTTCTTCCTTCCATCATGCAACCAACTTGTTCAGCTTTTAAACACACACAAAAAAACTTCAATAAATAAGATGTGTGGAATAAAAATGGGAAATGATTTGGCAGGACGATAGCAGGGATCAGTAGAGACCAAAACGAAGACTCGAGCAGAGAAAATCCATAGGAAAAGAATCTACAAAATGAATAGGGATTCAAGGATCGGTTTGGGAATGACAGCTTTTGAGGAATGATGAAGAAAACTACAAGGATTACAAGTGCCTGAGCGGAGAAGCGAGTGGAAACAAAGAAAGTGGGGAAAGGAAAAAAAGAGGGAAAGAGCAAAATGAGCGAGATAGGAGGGGAGACAGATCTGGAGAGGGCCCCTGCGCCCCTCCTCTTGGTGGCTTACATGGCAGCCGCCCCCCCCCAGCTCTGCGTCTCACTCCCCACTGTTTCTCATCTTTTAATGCTTATTTTCATCACTTTGCTTAAAATATTGATAATCAATTAGCGCTACGTCTGTTTTGCTACAGAATCCGTGTCACGGTCTATCACTCTGTCAGAGCCAATTCGCCTGCTCATTCAAAGTTCATTTTTTCCTTGGCGGTGGCGCTGGGCCTTTGGAGGAGTCATTACGCGGGGAACATAGCCCGGGGCGCAATCACCTATTCTCTTTCATTACCGCGGAGATGGAGAAGGTGAGAGAGATTATTAGAACTTTGGAATGATCACAAAGCTCCGCGCCGCCTGTCAGATCCCCCCTACGTGTAATTCATCTGGCCTCGCTATCCCTCCCCCATCCCCCCCACCAACCACCACCACCAGCAGCAGCAGCAGTAGCATCCCCTTCCTCCCACCGCCACCCTCTCCTCTCCCTCTCCCCAGTCACAGCCAGGGGTTTGGCCACGGACATTATTCATGAACATCTGCAGCGCGCTGAATATTCCACAGCCTCCACCATGATGAAAAGGGAGCCCCTCACCTCACCTCCCCCCCCCCCATACCCCTTCCCCTCCACCCCTTTTGACTAGAAGCGGGGGGGAAATTAACATGACCGGGACGGAGAGAAGAGGACGGACGTTTCAGTCTCAAACTGTTTCAGTCTGGGCCGAGCAGACCTTGAAGACCCTGGCTGGACTCAGCGAAGTGGACAGCGTACAGACACTGCCAGTTATGACTGTGTGAGCCCCCTACCCTTTCTGTGGCCGGAGGGCGAATGATATTGTGTTGGGCTGTGTGAGGGCCACAGCCTAATTGAAAGCCCTGCAGTCTCACACCTAAAACAACTGACCACACTGTGAATTATCTATTCGGTGCATGGTGGTTTTACATCTTCTTGTACACACGCCTGAGAAGAACCTCAGTGTTTTTGGGAGAAATGCATATTGTAGTATTCAGAATACAACTTGATTATTTTGATTAGTATATCCATTACAGTCACGGTGGTGACAGCATTGACCACCATGCTCTATTGCCCCTTTAACCCAGCCTGGTTAAGGCGGCAATGATGTGCTGTTATTCTGCATCAACTTCTATGTAACGCGTTACACGTTATGGTGCGGGGAGATTTGTCGTTCCGCCTTTAAGCCGCCAACAGAGGTAGTAAGAGAGCTGAATCGACGTCTTTGTAAAGACCCTTATAAACATGTGTGTTACGCATCAACATGTTGGAAACGGTACACGGCATCTTTGTTTAAATTTGAAGAGTGGTATAAATGTGCCCGGCTAGTAAAAGCACCTCAACACAAGCAGTTCACCCGCCATTATGGTTTGTATGCAATGTCACTGGCCAAAGTGTGTGTTAAACGTCACACTACATGCTGACGCTGTTGTGTTACACGTCCAGCGTCTGACTTCGGAACGCAGGCATGCTTTGTAAAAGCACACGTGGGGAGCGGAATTGCGATGGGCTTTGGTTCTGTGTGGGAAAGCAATGCCAGGATAATAATAATGAATCAACGGCGATGTTGCAGGATCTTATGTCTCCCTCCCCCTCTCTCCTGGGAGTCTCTACATATAAAGCCTGGACAGAGCATTGTCCGATCATAGCATCTGACACCAGGAGCATCCCTGACTGAGGGAAGTCCAGCCCTCCCTCCCTCTTTCTCTCTCTCGGCTAGATTCTCCTGTTGACTAAATGTCTCTCTCTCATGCTCATTCTCTCCAGCTCTGTATATCTGCTAATATAATACATTAATGCAAGGTGATTAATAATGCACAATTAAGGATACAAGGGGATTTAAAGTTGCTATTTTAAAAGGACAGCTGATGCAATTCTAAGAAATACATGCATTTAACTATCATACAGCAAACCAATGTATTCAATCATTGATTAGCTTGAAGAAAATAGGAGTCCTTGATCACATAAAAAAACATAAAACAAAGCCAAAGAAAATACCAACTATCGTAAACCAAATGAACCAGCCGCCGTCATTTGTTATATGCTTTAACATGGCTGTACATTTTCAGAAGTTTAACTGTAAATGTATAAAGAATGAGTAGAGCAAATGTGTATTCATACAGTAAATTATAAACCAAAAGAGACCCAGTGAAAAAGGAGGGACTGACATACAGATATAAAAAGGAGGGATTGAAACACAGATATAAAAAGGAGGGAGAGGGAGAGAAGGAGAGAAAGAGAACAAGAGAACGAGAGAGAGAGAGAGAGAGAGAGAGAGAGAGAGAGAGAGAGAGAGAGAGATGAACATTGGAGCCGAGCAGTCAGAGAGAGATTTGACATTGGCTGGAGCGGGATGCTGCCTCTTGTTGATTGTAAATGGCAGACTGAGTTCACTCTGAAAATGGAGCCAAAATGGAGTCTGACAGCTTTGTCAGAGAGTTTGAGTGGCTCACTGGCAGGGCAGGAATTGGGATGATTCCGTTCCTTTTATCTTCAAATCGCTGCGTACGCTTGCAAAACTCCATGGTTAAAACAGAGGGGAGAAAAAGGAGAGGAGAGAAGGGAACAAGTGCCATAGTTTGGGGATGACAAGTGCCTTTCACCAAACGCTCACCAAAATAGAAGGTAAAATGGCAGAGTAAAGTTTGAAAGAGCAGGACGTTGAACATGACTCTCCCTCGCCCCACCTTCTCTTTCTCCCTATAAGACTCTCTTAAAGCAGGTTCTCAACACCCTGAAAAACATCCATGACTAGGGATTTCAAGGAACTGGCGAACCATACGCGTCATAGCCCTACCAGTTTCTTTCCCTCCTACAGGTAATAATCTAATCTCCACAAAAGGTTGAGTTTACATTTATCTGCCTGATCATTCTCCTAATGTGTCTCCAGGACGTCTTCACGCCCTGAATCCTGCAGTGTTCCCAAAGGCGTGGCGCAGCGGGAGCGAGCAGAGCGGAAAGAGAGGATGAGGAGGATGTCTGTGTGAAGGAAGGTGTTAGCGCTGGACTAAATAGGTTTCGCTAGCTTTGTGTCAAATCCCTCCGTTCTCCTCTCTCTTGTTCCTCTGATCCCCTCCACCTCCATCACTTTTTTTTTTTTCAATTTAGAGGATCTAGGTTGGTATGTGTCCATGAGCTGGGAGGATGGGGTATGAAATTAATCTCGATCCTGTTTTTGTTGTGTTTCCTCCTCCTCGACAATGCGTGTCAGTAATTAGCCAGCCGGTTTGGTTCCAGGCTTTTTCCGACGAGTGCTTTCGTTTGCCAACTTTCGCCTTTTGTTCTCGCCACACAATACCGCCCACTCTGCCCCTGAATGTATCCCTCTCCCTCGGTCTGTCTCGCTCACTCTCTCTCTCGGTCTGTCTCACAGCGTCTCTGTCTGTCTGTCTAACTCGCTCCACTCGGCTGCCCGCCTCACACACCCACACAGGGCGTTACACAATCTATCAAAATGTGCTTCGCTTTAAAACCCCATTACTTATCCCCCTGTTGTTTTGTTCCACACAATTAAAAGAACAGGCCCTTCAAGAGAATTCAGAGAGCCCTGCTCATTCCCCAGCCTTCCCCTCTCTCTCTCTGTCTCTCTCTCTCTCTCTCTCTCTCTCTCTCTTTCACTGCTCCTTTTATGCCGGGGGTTCAGCCATGGCTGAGGGCCGACTATGAGTAGGGGCCAGCTTAGTTGCCTTAATTCCCTGGGTTTTGTTTGCATATAGGCTTAGCTTGCTTCCATTTCAACCTTCTCAGCGCTCCGCAACGGCCACTGTCTGTAAGCAGATCAGTGGACGACATCAATCGGCCCCAGCACAAGATGGAGAGAGCACCACAGACACACAGTGGAAGACCTGACAAGGTTAAAGGGCCACTGGCATTGTTCTTTTTTTTAAGTAGCGACACACTTCAAACGGGAAAAAAATAAAGTACAATTCGGGGGCTTTTTTTTTTAGGGGGGGGGGGGATAATGACTAGCTAGTTTAGGTTTTTGCAGAGTGTCTGGAGCAAATTTCAGGCCCTGGTTTACCAGACACGTGGAGTCCCGGCAGGTTTTGAATTAGTTCAAAGCAAGAGGTTAATGAGAGAGACAGTAATGGTCAGTAATGACCACCTGGTCACTGGGACTGTCAAGAGTAAACCTAGCGCCTGAGGTTTCAGTGTGATGGCCCAGGTGAGTGCTGCATTAACTCTGTGTCACTACCACTTTAAAAACAAAGTATTTATTAATGCATTTCATGAACAGATAAGCACGTCCTTTCTTTTTTTTCTACAAATGAGAAAATGGTGAACGTAAATCTAGGTTACACCATCTGCTTATTTTGGCCAGCCGCAAGCTACTCTAAGAGGGAGAGATTCAATGAAAAATGTTAACCTGTGCTAATTCACCTTGGATAATTCATAATTTAAACATGTATTCACCACATAACTGAGTTCAAGATTACATATTAGCAAGCAGGCAGGCTTATAAGGGTTGATGCCAATCGCCGACTTGACGTCCTGATCAGTAATGATTAGGACGATCCATTTTCTTCCTATATTAGGAGTGGGTTCCTGTAAAACCTTGTACAAGCCACCACTATTTCTCTATATGATAACTTTAATTCCGTCTCGCAAAAGGGCCAACATGATAATAAATCATTTGAACATATCCTGAGGAAGACAACTAGATATTATTGTTTGTGATCTTTTGGTTTTCTGTGTGTGTCTGTGTGTGTATTTAAAATCAGCAACTACAAAGGCCATGTGCATAGAAATACACCTTAAGAAACACGTGTAGGATTTAGATTTGTTTGGGTCGAATAAGATGGTCTGTCAGGAAAAGAAAGAAAAGCGACCACATCAAAATATTTTCCTTGAAATAAAAAAATGGACATTGTAAACAAGCTGTAACTGACTAGTTCATTTAGTGTGATGACGGACACACACATTCACAACATTGATGACCCAAAACGATCCTCCTTCAATAACCACACTTGTTGATACTCTGTATTGTTATCAAAATATCAATCAATGGATTAAACACACCGGTTGTTTAGCGATATTGTAACTATCATTTGATGCACTTTTGTCTTAAAAACGCATCAGAAGCCATTCACTTGCATTAATTAGTGGGGAGATACAGCAGAGCCGTGCCAGCGCAGCTCTCTTTGTCTCTCCTGCTCCCCGCGTTCTTCCTCGTGCTGAGATAACGATCTCCCACGAGGGACCGGCTTTGTGCATAGATTGCAAACTGCAAATTTCTCCTGTTTTTTGGCCACTGTGCCAAACATGAGACCGCATAGACCACAGCGGTGGGCGAGAGATGTTTGCTTTGCATGTTTTGACGCAGGGATCGATGCATTTTAGCGGCCAATTTGGTGACAGCTGATTGAATGCTTTGGAATGAATATCCACTGCAAACATGAATATGGGCCGCTTCAGAGACTATTACTAGAGACTACTAACAATAACACATGATATTAATGTTATTTTTCAATTTGGCTCATCTGTAGGATGGCTCACTACTACAAAAAAACATATAACTAACACATCTAACTTGTGCCGCATAAAATTAAATATAAAAAATACAACATAAACAATCATCACAAACATAAAGCTTAATAAAGTCAGCATAATAAAAATGACACAACATGACATGGCTTCACGTCAAACTACATGTGCATTGTAAACTGTACACACTGAGTGAAGTTTGACAAAGGTTTACAGGGTCTTAAATCAAAGCCCAACCATACCTGAGCTCACTTAGGGCTGTGATTAGCTGGAGGCCTTTGACTGACTTGTGGAGTGGAAGGGTGGTTGGACCTGCCCACTAAATGATAGGGTTTTACGATTAGGCTCTGGGTGTTGTCTTTAGTGATGGACAAGCTCTTTAATTAAAACTGGACAAGACTTTAAGCAACAAATGTATGTCTATTGCACAGATTTTTCTTTAAATGTGAGCCAATCAACTGTGAAGTTAAGAGTGTGTGTGTGTGTGTGTGTGTGTGTGGGGGGGGGGGGGGGTGTTTTGCTAAATGAGGCCTTGTTAAAGAGTTATGCCAAATATGAGAACCAAACCATGAACTGCTAAATCTTAGCATTTTCTTTTGACCAAAACTGTGAACCATTTCATTGATGCCATTTTCATAATAGTACTTGAAAAACAATGAAGATTCAAAGAATCCCAAACAACGGCTTGCATTAATCACAGCCTCACTGCCCTGCTCCAGCTTACACTTTAATAAACCTAATTCATAAAACAATCCATTGCTAATGAGACAGTCCCCTCTAAATTAGACATGATCTATAAATCCATCTGATTAATGTCGTGTTATAGATAGAATTGTTTTGGATGGCGACTGTAATTAGTAGTATTGTGAATGATCACAGATATCTCAACAGCTGCCGTTGCCTGGTCGTGTGTGGGGCAGAGAACATTGTATTTTTGTTGTGCAGTGTTCGGGCGATGCTCTGTAAAGAAGCAGGCGTGTATCGATCCGTCTTTAAGCTGTGCAATAATAATACAATCCAGCTCTGTTAGACAGAAGCACAAAGCTGGCTTGAATCCACTAATTACATCAGCGCTGAAAGGAAATCATTGATCATTTGGCATTATGGGAAATTAAACAGCCCCCCCAAAAACTGGATCAAAGTGAATGAAGTGGCTTAGCAGACTCTCACAGGGGCTCTGCTGGGAGGTTACAGGATTATCAACCCTGGACGGACTGACACACACACACACACACACACACACACACACACACACACACACACACACACTCACTAAAGCTGCATTGCATATATTACATTTTATTTATATTTTTTACGTCAAATAAAGGCCGTAGGTACATTTTCAGGTAGGTACATTCTCTACAATTCCTTTAATCCGAGCTATCCTCAATATGCCTTATTCAGTGCATCACCAGCAGTAGTTGTCTTTGTAACAGTGTGTTCTTCAACTTGTGTCTTATTGTTTTGATGCATAGAATATCCTATCCTTTATCCAGCAGCAGCCTCACAGCCCCACGAGGCCCCTGGAGGTCCACCGGGGGGATGAATAAAGCATCGGGCCCCTCCTGGTTCATCTGGCCCTCTGTTGGTGTCCCAAGACCCCCATAATCTGTTTCCCCCAGGCCCCTGCTACCACATCACCAGCCCCCCTAGGACCCCCAACCTGCTGCTGGGGGAACCGCCATGCTAATTAACAGTTCCCCAAACTGCAACACGCAACACACACACACACACACACAAACACACACACAAAACATGCAAAGAAACATACACACATTAACAGGATTCCAGGACTTAATCACTTTTTTTCTAAGAAAATAAAGGATATGTGAGGCTGCAATCCAATTACGAAAGAGAAAAGAAAGGTCAGCATCAATAGCAATTATGTTGTCCCCTCTCACAGTAAATATCAAAATAAGCTTGTTATAGAAAAGCTGACACTGTAAACTTTTAATATAGCCTCATGCAAGGTACCAGAAGACACAGCAAACACACTAGCATTAAAGGCTGAAGATTCCAATCTAATAGATTGAATTCAACCAAAATGACACAACTTTAAGAAGTTCTGCTCAAGCAGTGCTTGTAATTCAGTACAGAAATGCCAAACGTGAGCTGTCAGAATGGACCATGATTACAATTTAGCTGCATACCAAAAAACATTGAATCAACGTCAAATCTATTATTCACATATGGCCTGAACTTCCATCTTAACTCGCCCCATCTGAACTCCTGAATGAAATCAAATTCATGTTTAGAGCACATTGATTCCAGTGGACAATTCCTGACAGTTTAGTTGAAGTAAAGTTAAAAGGGTGCTAATTTATAATTGATTTAACAGTTTTGGTCAGATACACTTATTCATAGCATAAGATAAATTGCAAATTGTGTTTCTGTAAAATTCAACGTAATTCCCTTTGCTATTAGATAACTTTATATATTTAAATGGAATGGATGAATGTGAATAAAATACTTTAACTTGTATGGACTCTTAAGACAGTCACCAGTGCGGGTTGAGTTCCCAGTATCGTCTAGCTACTGGAAATTCAATGGACTGAAGCTATGTAACTCACTGCATGCAGCTATGTTGATAGGAACAGTTTTTTGGTCTACCGTCTTAGGGAGACACAGAATGACTCTTAGAACACAAAACAACACATTAACATACAAGAATCTGCCACTTAGTTACAAAGTTAGCAGCGTCAACTTTACTTGTGCTTACATTGTGCCCAAAATCTACTTAGAGACACAAATCCCGTGCTTACAACAAACTGACATGGGCGGTTGGTATTGGCAGAATGAGCATACCCCTACATTGTTAAGAACCAGCCTTTCTTAGGGAATTGTCAGACTTGTTTTGTCCTCAGCAGAAATAAAAAGGAAATACCAAATAAGAGAGACTAAAATAAAGTAGTGTTTTCTGGCGCTCCTCTTGTGCAAAGGGGGTACGTAAAGGGTAGAGGGGGAGGGGGCGTTAAGATGATTTGGAGGCCCGTTCTGCTATCAGATCATCTCAAATGTGAGTGATTACACCAGTAATCATCTGCAAGCCGACACTGGCAAGCTCTGTGTTCAGCAGATAAAGACGGGGAGAGACGAGTTAAGAACGCAGACAGAAGCGTGAGGAAGACATTATTACAAGAAAAGTGGTGTAGACACACACATACACACAAACATTTGCTTTACCGTCATCACATGTCCATTCATTCATTTTCCTTCCTTCCTTCTATTTTCCTCTGTCTATCTCCCTCTCTCTATTACTCCCTCTATCCGGAGATGAATTTGTGCCAGGCCAAACTAAATAGCTGACACTGGCTCATCAAAGGCTTTGGATTGGAAGACGGGGCCAAGTGGAGCAGATGAAAAGCGAGGACAGCAAGGGAGGAGAGAAAGAAAAGGAGCAAAACAGTGAAACAGTGTGAGAGGCAACAGAAATCCCTGTCGTAATTCCCAAAGCTGTAATCCAAGGGTTTAATGGTGTATACATGTGTATATATATGTGTGTGCGTGTGTGTGTACATGTATCTATGTGCGTGTGTGTTGGGGGATTAAAAATGTATCATCAACACTCATCCATGCTCTTACACCATGTGTGTGTTTGCTTCTGTGCCTGTGTGTGTGTGTGTATGTGTGTGTGTGTGTGTGTGTGTGTGTGTGTGTGTGTGTGTGTGTGTGTGTGTGTGTGTGTGTGTGTGTGTGTGTGTGTGTGTGTCTGTGTGAATGGCGTGTGTGTGAGTGAATGGAGAAACACCAGCTTGTATAGGCCCAACAACACCAGACGAGGGACTTAAATCCCTGTCTCTCTCTTTCTCTCTCTATCATATTACCACGAGTCTCTCTCTCACTCTCTCTCTCTCAGTGTCTATCATATCACCACATGTCCTGGCCAATTCACAATAACCACTAGCCTATTCACTGCAGCTGATCCAACCGATTAGACCTCATCTACGAGACCCTTCTCATACCCGTGTGCACTCCTCAAACACGCATTCTGTCTCCATTCAAGATCCGGCTGTATAACCCATCTCTCTCTCCCTCTCTACCTCCACCTCTCTCTCTCGCCCTCCCTCCCTCCACTAATCTACTTCTCACTATTAGTGGATGGCAGCAGAAGCAATAAATGTAGCGTAATCCCCCATAGCACATACTCAATCAACTCAAGGTCAAAGGTCACACAGGTTCCATACAGCCATCTTCCGTTTAAACGCTGTATCAACAGGGATGGGACAGTGATTTGTAGGTTAATAACTATTAGGACTGACATGAAACATCTAATGTGATACTACAGCACACAAACCCACCAGCACACAGATAAACAACTTCTGGGGACACCCACACACAGTGACACTCTATCTAAAACATAATAATGACCTTACACCTGCAAACAGATTTTTTGAAATACTTGGAAGAACAACTCAATCATGTTGGAATATATTCATATATTCATCCTAATTGTTCCTTCAATAACTAATTAATAAAATAAATATTAAGTATTAGTCTATATACCAAGAGTGTTTTATTTATTATATAAAGGAAATTCATTCTTTCTCAACAATGACACTGATGCAATTAAAATAAAGTACACCGCTTAATGAAATGATGCGCAATTTACCAGCAGATGTGTATTAAAACAGCAAAGCGTTCAATAGGCCACTAATGAGCAAAAGTGCTGTACGAGCAGACACAGGATCGCATGAACTGTCCCCCGGCACGATGGATGTGGCCTGAAGAGAGATGGCTTGCGCCAGAGCCAGCCAACTCCATTGGCTCTGGTCGGACATGACTCCAAAGAGACAAACAGCTGCTTAGAAACATGGGATAATGTTCAGGATACCGGGTGCAAAGACTGTAACCTTCAGCAGACCGGGGGGGGGGGGGTGGTGGGTGGTGGGCGGCGTAACGGGGCTTTGGGCCGACACACGTACTAAGAAGTACAGCGTGATGCCCTGCCAAACATTGACACACACTTGTGCACATGCACACCGATGCACACTCACATATGGTTACACACATCGACACATATACGCACACGCATGCGCCAGCGACCAACCATGGACACACGCTCACACATGCGTAACAGAAACATATGCCTTGCACATGTAATAAATAGAAGACAGGCCTGTGGCGTGCACGTGGGTCAGTGTGTATGTCGGGGGCGCGGAGGGAAAGTACCTGTGGAATGCAAATACACCAGCAGAAGAAAGAGGGGCAAATCAAATGAACATTAATTCTCCCACAGCCATCCCTCTCCTGCCTGCACGAGGAGATGAAAGAGGAGCCGTGTAATTTCTGGTATTTATTTCTCCTTTAACCATTCGGGGCCCTGCATTCTGGAGACTGGGGCCCTTGGACAGAAGCGGCCCTGTTCCGATAGCCCCCTGCCTGCCCCTGATTGCCAGCCTGACTAATTAGGCAGAAATATGCAAGAGAGTGGTAAATGGTGGATTAATCAAACGTTTATTTCCCTTCACCACCTCTCTGGGAAAAGAGAGAGAGAGAGAGAGAGAGAGAAAGAGAGAGAGAGAGAGAGAAAAAGAGAGTGAAAGAGAGCAAGACACTGACAGTGGGAGAGATGGGGTTGGTAAGAGAGAGAGAGAGAGATTACAGCACATGTATTATCATGGCCAGGTTAGGTTTCAGGGTCAACTGTAAATCCTGCGGTCAACTGCCCAGTATCTGAACAAATGAAGATGGACACCACCCACACACAACCCCATGCAGCAGACAGTGGAGAGCAGTCTGACTTGCTATGTCTCCATCGAGCGAGGGGCGGAGACAGCTGGTGATTCAGGATGTCAGTGGGGGGTGATACCTGCTCGACAGGAGGGGGCGTACGGATGTGCTGTTGATGTGAGGAGACGGTAAATATTGATAAGTACAACGAGATGGAGGTGAACCACCATGATGAAACAGTCAAAAGTTGGTGAGCGATTGAGAGGTGGGGGAGATAGACACATGAGTAATAATAAGCCGTAAGTAATAACAGTGACGTATCTGAGACAGATAGTTCAGGGGCAGAAGATAAGCATATGAAAAGAGATTGAAGAAAGAGGAAAAGGATTCGCGGGGGGGGGGGGGCAAAAGTGAAATCTGTATGAAATTAAGAGACCATTAGAAGTATGAAGGAGCGCATGGTCCCCATCTGGCTCTGAGCGCAGGAATGCATGATTGGAGATGACAGGTGTCTAAATGTTTATCGGCCACGCAAAGTTTATTCCTTCGTCTCGGTGTTGGCAGGAAAGAAATGACCTGAGCTAATCTAATTCAAACTAACAAATGCCTTGTAAAAAGGAGGGCTCAAGCTGTTCCCAGTCCGTCTGAGGCAGTGTGGCATACACTTGTATAATAGACGTAATACATTGTAACTGTCCACTCGAACACACATGTAGCCCTGGGCACATGTACTGTACACAAGCCACCATGCCAGGGTGGAGGTCAGTCTAGTTTGGCCTTCTCCCTCAGGATTATCTGTCTGGTTTCGTTAGCCAAGTTTAGTTGAGGAACGTTTTATTTCGAGTTAACTGGTAGTGTGGGTTAACTTGTCACGTTCAACATTCATACTCTTCTTAATGACTCACAAGCCGTCCAGTGCGAAAACCAAGCCAATCTCGCAAACCACGACCATGCTTAAATCGTGGGATTTTCCGGACACGCCTTGTGTTTTGGCTATTCTTTTGGGTACAGTCCATTTTGAAAAATCCATTAAACCACATTAACGCACAATACTGCAAATAAATACGACGGTAACTTGGAAATATTTACATATGAAGGACGAATCGTTTCTGATGGGATCAATCCCGTGAATAATCATCCGTGGATTGATCAATGGGTTGATCAGTCAGCTGATGATAAATCAATTGTCTAATTTCAGCACATCTGTGCTCCAGAGCCATTTAGATGTCAATGTCAAGAGTGTTTATGCTTATTTTTCTATAACACCGACAAAAAAAGTAAGTGAGTAAATAAATCGACGAGAGATCATGAGGTTCACTGAATACTCAGCCTGCAGTACACTAACAATTGTAATAAAAAAAACCTAGAAACCAAAAACATAAAAACAACAATCTATTCCGACGCCAATAACAGAGGCCATACTTCTCGTCCTATATTTCAGGTTTTTACGGACTGCATCTCAACCACCTACGTTCCACCGCAGCGGTCTGTTGCATCATGGGATCATTTTAATTTGAATACATGTTCTGTATGATTCATCACTCTTAACTCTTAGTAAATCAATACGTGTCCAGCACCCATCCCCTGCCCACACCTACTCACCATCCCTGCGGTCTAAAGTCAAACCAGCGCCTCAGCCCATGTATGCTCTGCCACAGCACTCCCCCCCCCCCGCCCCCCCTCCCAGAGGCCCTGGCTCAGGTCTTGGACGCTGATTTGTTGCCAATTTGTTGTGATCTAGAGGAGAAATCAAATACATTAATGAGGGAATGGTGGGTGGGGAGTGGTGTGGCAGTGGGTGGGTGGGTGGTGTGGTGGGGGCCTTCAGCACACATGCCTGTGTGTGTGAAATACTTTTCGAGAGCCAGGAGCAGGATTCATGGGGATGTTCATGAGGCATATAATCATGTCTCCGTCTGCTCCGACTGCAAGGGCATAAAACATTTAATCTGGGATGAACACTTTCTGTCGCTTTCTCAGTTTATCCCTCTCTCTCTCTCTCACTCTGTCTCCCCTTTTTCTCATGCTGGACCCTTTTACTACAAATACAACCACACCCTTCTTCATCTCTCCCTCGGTTTTGTGTGTCTCTACCTCTCTCGCTCCCCCTGTGTGTGTGTGTGTGTGTGTGTGTGTGTGTGTGTGTGTGTGTGGGTGCGCGTGCTCACGCGCGCATGCGTGTGTGCCAGGAAACCACAATCATAAAATTATTAAAATGCCGTTTGCTTGTCATTAATCAGCGGTGGTGATAAATGCGCGCGGCGGCCCCTGACAGAGCATTAGTCACATACCTCTTGGCCCCGCAGACAGAGAGTAATGGGCCCCGCTCCGGACCCGGGTCAATCATAAACTCATCAAATGCGTCATTTAATTTCTTCATTTAGACAAACACAATTTGTTTATGGGAAAGATATCAGGTGTTGTGGAATGAGCCACGGCGCTGAAAACGGCGCTCCATTAATCAGGGCTTGATTACACGCGACTCGGCGGTTGTTTATCCTAATTTCATTCATTTCCATCAACAAAGCAAACACGGGCGAACACAGCCATTAGCGATGGTTTGGGGATGGCACAATTACGGCCTCATATTAAATAAAGTGATGATGAATGGTGCAATACAAACTAAAACAAAGGGTTTTTATTACTGCAATTCGGAGGCCGGGCCCGCGCAGTCGCTGCGTGCGTGGAGCCCAGTTACTGTGAGGGAAGAGGAGACGCCGTTTCAACTTCTCTTCCACAGTTTTAGAGGGACGGGAGGGGGTTGGGGGGGGAGGGAGGCGGAGTGAAACCGTGTCAAACATACCCCCCTTTTGAAACGGCTGTTATATATGATAAAAGACAGCCTGGCGCATTAAAACTTCTAATTGAAACCAGTGGGTGTGCTAGTTTAGTTTACAACTTTTAACATTCACTCGCATGTTGCTCATGTATTTACAATCGCACACTCGCTCGCACGCACACAAACACACACACACGACAGAAAATGCTAAATAAGAAGTGGTAGTGAAGTCAGATGTCCTTTTTGATCATATGCATAATCAAAAAGCATGGGCATCAAGCGAGATATCCAGTGTGTTCAAGGCCAGAAGATGCAGCCCACCACGCTGTAGAGCCACATGGGGCCCTTGGCCGGTTCTCCATACCTCTGGCTGCTCCGTACCAAGACAGGCGGCCATAACGCTAACACATAATTAGTATTTATTCTTTTTCCTCCAAGTCCTGATGAGACATGCGGCTAAACCAATAAATCCGGGCATCATTTAGTTCACACGGTTCATATATTTTATGGTACAAATAATTTGTCTTTAATCTCCATACTAACTACAACAGGAACCGTGACAGTCGGCGCGTGTGGGGATATCAAACCTACTGTGCAAGACATACACTTCTCCTGCAAGATCAACAGTCAGAACATGCTACAAATGACATCTGCGGCGCCGGTCACACCCAGGGTTCTCTGGCCTACAACAGGGGCCCGCAACAGTGGATGGTAAGGAGGTTTTTTTCGCAACCATAAGGTGGATATAAATTGTGGCCGAAATCCCATGTTTATTTACCCTATTCATTTAAAGTTTGCATTTTACATATGTTTGAAGGGCCTACAAACCTATTACCATTCCCCAAAATAGACTTGAGCAACATTTGAAGCGAGCAAATAAATACCACAATGATTAACGCTCTGTGTGGGATTATCCATTAGAAGAATATGATTCTGCAAATATGAGGGCGATTTCACCCTCCTGCCAAAACAGCTGAGTGCGTTGTCAATTGAGCGGGTTGAATTATTAAACAGATGAATTAAGCTTGCTCCTGATAGCCTGCCACTTATCAGTAGACATTACCTAATAACCTTATGAACAGACTCAAAATAATTAAGTTTACATTATCTCTCCTAATCTATTTAACAGCCACTGTGCTAGCGGATTAATAAGACTTCACTCAGGCTTTATTTGGTACCCGCGGTGAATTCAGTGCGATGTTTGAGTTTTACAAACGATGCTCTCTTTACAATGAGGTTCTGAGTTGGGGAAGCAAAACGGATCTACGGAAGACTCAACAGAAAATACGACGTTTATAGAGGTGTACTTTAGAGTTTCAATGACGCCCAGGCAGAAACGCCCAAAAATCATGTTCATGTTCCAATATAAACAGGCCTACATATAAAAAGGAGACCTACGGATATACATGTTTAATGGAAAACAAAATAGTTGATTGAATGGAAATGGATATGGATTCAGACCGTGTTTACAAAATACCAAACAGTGAGGCACTGAAAATCCTGCGGTCAAGGGAGAGTTATTTGAGTCAGCATTTAATTGTTATTGAACGCATTTAGTGTTTCCCTGTGTCTGTCATTCGCGCCACCGCTGCGCGACCGCCGGCGTGAATGCTATCCTACGGGAGCGCGCAGACTTGTCTGGTTACAGTTTCTCATTATAGCCGTAAAATAAAAAAAATAATAAAAGGCCTAAATAATGTACGTTGTTTTTGAAGTCATTTTCGGACAACAGGAAATAAGTTAGCCATGAAAAAAACACAATAATGAAATATATATATTTAAAGAAGAAATGGGGCCACTTGTTGCCGACCCCCCGCCTATAATCAAAATATAAATATATGTTTTCAATTTTAATCAATTGTTTTGTTACGACACAATTTGGGTTAGAAAAGTTGTATTTTGGCTCGATGCAAAATAACATTCTTCTCATTAAAAGGTAGATGCTGGCTCACTACAGCTAAAACACTGTTTTTAACCACATGCCCAACCATTCAAAAGGGCAAAGATGATATGACTCTACCCAAACATGGAATTGGGTGTTCGTCAATATCTAGCAGGTGTCCTATTCCTATGACCTCCGTTGATCCGACACACAAGCACACATCAACCGGATCAAGACGCATTTGGGTCTTTGGTAGGAATAAACTGCTCAGCTCACTAGCGAAAAAACTCCCTGCTCAGCTTTGCAGAACAAGTTGATATCTTCCACCCACTTCAATACCCGTATCTTCTAAACAGCCTTCACCATCTTTTTCTGCTCTGCTTTTTCTTTCTCTCAGCTCCAAATTCCTCTCTCTCCAACACCTCCTAAAAAACAGCCCCGGGCGGCTGCCAGCGGTCCAAGGTAATTAAATTACTTAGCAAAGTTTACTCAACAGTAAGTGGTTAGCAAAATTTAAGGTGATTGCAAATTTGCTTTCATTCCACTTCAATGGATGGCCTGTTTAAGGCTCGTCTGCAAAAAATTAGCACATGCATTTGCATCAAAATCATTTATACCATATGTTGCGAAATTATGGAAGGCAGCAAATGAAAAATATTCGCTTTTCTATTATGGAAATGTTGTACATGTTGTGAAAGAAGAGAGAGTTGGGGGGGGGGGGGGGGAGGGGGGATGTGGAAGAGGAGGAGGTAGGGAAAGGGGAGGGGAGCAAACACCATCACCATGTGTCTCTGAACACCAACAACAAGGAGAAGAGGAGAAGGGAGGAGGGCAACTGAAAGCATTCAGTTTGGATTTGAACATACTCATAACGCTTCGTTTCAAGAGCTCACCAGATGCTGTTTGAAATCTGCCAACAGAAGAAAAAACACCCCCCCCCCCCCCCCCCCCCCACCCCCCAGCATGCACAAAAACACACACACACACACATACACACACTTCTCTGTGTTTGACATCAAGGTTCAAGGATTCTTGAGCGTCGATGACTTTTACACCTGCACAATTGGGAAAACACCCGGTTGAGATGAAGTCGCGCTGGGGTACTGCTTTGACTGCTGTTCCTGGCGGTGTTGTGTAGTGCGTGACCTGAGGTCGAGTAGCCAATCAAGTCCAAGACTTTAAAAGATGTTGAGGCCAACTCAAGAAGACCAATGTACTGAAACACCAGAATGGTCCAATGTTCATTTCACAATGTGCTACAATTGCAATCGTCATACAGTGAAAGTCTAAATTATTATTTTTCCACCAGTTAGCTAAACAGTTTTACTAGAAAACATTATCAAAAGCTAAATCTGGAGTCCAAACCAATGTGCATGGTGTTGCAAGATTTGGTACAATGCAGGAGGTACATTTTTGGCAGATCATTTTCCGCATTGGAGACAAAAAAGATGTATAAGAGTGTCTATAAACTAACTTTGATTAAAATAGATTGCTTTTTGAGTTTCTTGGACGTATACATTCACAATGTTTTACAAAATCGTTTTTTTTTACCTTTATCAAGAGGACAAATTGTCAACCAAGTCAAGTATGAGACTTTCAACGCATGTCAACTGAGATCAAAAGTAGAGCCGAAACAACAATCCATTATGCTAATAAAAAAAAAGATTTACAAAAAATAAATCACAGAAAATGTTTAATTGATTTAATTTGCCCTCAGCAATGCTCTACGAAATGGGTCTCCATAACCCCGACATAAGGTCACAGAACAGTGCAGCAGTCCTTGTGTTTATTATACCCATAAAACAAACCAAAAATCAATTGGACATAAACCTTTGATCCACATCATTTGTAAGTCCACCGGCACACAGTACGACCAAGACGTTTCACCCGGTACTAGCTTACAGTCTAACAGTGAATACAAAATAATGTAGCCATGACACCTTTAACCACCGTCCTTATTTATTTCAGATGAATCTTATACACGCTGTATGTTAATGCATAGGTCAGAGTGGCGAATAGAGGCGTAGCTCTCCCCCGAGCCGATATTGCTCTCTAACTGAATTCCGTTAAGCCCTCCATCCGTCGCCTGCTCTCACGTGAAGATCAGTCAATCTGCCCCCATTGACATCAATCTAATACTCTTAAGTGAGTGGCAGGGGTTGCTTGATAAAAGCTTATTCAGGTATTTGCTGCCTGTGTAACTGGGGGCCACTGCCATCTCTTTCAGTGTCTCGCTCTCTCTCTCTCCGAGAGGGATAATTACGACTGTTGACTGGAACGGTGAGGTAATGGCACATAAATCCAACTGATCAATGGTTACAAAGACTAAATTACAGGATACCCTCCCCTCGGCCATTATCCTCCCAGAGCACAACAAGAGATGCATTCCAACACACTTGAAAAGGGGGTTTCTGCTTGTGTTCATTTCCTATCGATGTTACAACATGTAGAACTTCCATTTTGAATGGATGAAGCTGCATTTTTGCACAAAAATAATCAGGGAAAATGTTTAATTAAGGCGAATGGTAAACATTGTCACGTCTGAACTCATTCGCTAACCTGAAGCTTAAAGAGTGATTTGTTGAAAGATAGGGATGGAAAGCCTTAACCCATTTGTACCGGCTGCTGCGCGGCGCAACATTGTATCTAGTAGATACAATGTTGCGCCGTGCAGCACCCGGTACAAATGGGTTAAGGCTAAATACTAGAAGAGGGCTAATATGGATCACCGTCTCATCCTAGCTATACCAATCTCTCAAAAAGTTGTTCTGCGCAAAACAACATGTTGACCAAAACATTGAATGAATACAACTTAACAGTTAAGGTGTAGAATTAAACTCCAGGAGAATAGTCTCTGCCCCAGTAACAGCAGTTGCATGAAAACTTCTGTAACGCCAAGCACCGTGTTCATGTAATCACATATTAGTCTACAGACCATAATAATAGTCATTATTGTGGATTTCCCCTGTCGTGACACAGGGAATTTCCCTTCAACATGTTGTTCAGTCGCTACTGGTTTGACTTCTTGACAATGTCCTCGGTCACCTTGAACATAAACACTGCTGTTCTGAGTCACTGCGATAATGCCTGGGATGACGGTACAAGTCCACCGATTATAGCTGCCACTTTTTAACTACGTGGGCCGTCAGCCTATTCTGTGACCACACACGCATAACTGTTGAGTGAGCTCAGTGTCACCAGGGAGTTGAATAAGAAATGAAAGAATTTTTAAGACATAATCATACAAAGAAAACACAAATGACAACAAAGAAAATTTCCAAAAGACTGAAAATTAAATCAGTTCAAGGTTAATTGTAAGAATTCAAATTAAATACAAATCAAAGCCTGACAAAGTTTCGCAGGAAGTGACAACCATGTTAAAAAATGATAGGCAGATACTCCCCCTACTTAGCCCATCTGGGCAGTTAGCCAGGCCAGTGTATATCAGTTACAGAAGGACAATGTGGACCATGACGTGAGCTTTGATGTATGATGTTTACATTGACATTTCTGTAAATCTTTCTGCGATTCTTTTCAATGTCGAAATAATGATTTAATTGCATCAAAAATCCTAGAAATGTCACATTTTAATCTCCGGTCACACAGCGATGACTCCATACATTAAGGGTGATGAAGGGTGTGTGTGCGTGCGTGTGCGTATCCCAATGGGATTTTGGGCAGAGGGGCTATAGTGGCATGAGAGGATATCTACATAGAGTCCAGAGAGACGTAAAAAGAGAGGTAGCTCTAAGCCAGTCAGAGAGCCAGGACCTTCTCCCTGGGTCTCGCCCGTCCTCGTCACCTCGTACCCTGGCAGAACAAAAGGCAGCAGCCCCCTAAACGTGGAGCATTAGCCCTTTAGTTCCAGAGGGGGGTAAGGTGACACCCGCCATGTATGTGGTCTGTTCACCACACATCTGTCAGGGCCTAAGGGGCTGAGCCGGGGAGGGAGTGGGCTGGGCTGGGGTAGGATGGGGATAGTAGGAGGGGTGGGAGTGGGCGTCGGTAAGGCGGGGGGTGCGTTGGCAGGGGGAGCAGAAATTAGGAGCTTAAGGGAGAAGAAGGTAGAGCAAAAGAGAAATGTATCCAGATATATACACAATCTGGGAGGATACGATGTAAGAGAAAGGGGGGAGATTTCACGAGAGCGAGAGATGGAGAGAGAGAACGAGAGAGGGAGAGAGAGACATGGCCAGGAAGGGGGTTGCTCAAGGACCCCTGCTGTGACAGTGAATCCTAATACCCGCATGTACTGTGGAAGCAATAGTCCAATCACATGGTGCTACTAAGCTGTTTGGGCCACGCCCCTCACTGTGCCACCTCAGCTGTCACTCAAACGGCCATGAGCGCACGCGCGCACACACACGCACACGCACACGCACACGCACACACACACACACACACAAGAGATGGAGACCGACTTTTGAAATGAAGTGGTAGAGTTCAATTTGGCATATTGGGCATCGAACCCAGAACCTTTCAGCTGGGAGACAAAACCCTAATCACTAGATTATCCTTGACCCCTTTCATGTTTACGAATCAGTGCACCGTCTCTTAGGTACAAACGAATGGCTCGGATCACCTACAGATACGCGCTTTACACATTAAACGCCACATCAAAATGACCAACTCCGTTTTGAAAGCATAGGAGCAATGGAATGGTAGTTAGTGTGTTGGTGGTAACGCTACTCTGTTCACGGTTCAGCAATTAATCCTGAAATGATTTGTCGTTATGCGGAGACATTGTTGTGTCTGAACAACAACAGCATTTTTCATGGGATACTTGAGCAAAACGTTTGCCCTTATCCAAGGTTACGGTACATGAACGCTGATTCAAGCTTCCACAGTAATCCAACCAGAGTCCCCTCACTACGGCGGAGCACCGCCAACAGAAAACCCCAGGCTGCGCTGGGACGTAGGAACCCTGTAACGTGCGGAGGGTCCTCGGGCAGCAGCAGTAGTAGCACTAAAGGTGTTACCGCTCCAAAGCCGCCGCCGCCGCAGCCGCCGCCGCCGCCGCCTCAGCCGAGGAGGGTTGATCCAGGCCGGCGATCCGTTGCCAAGTTCAGGCCTCTGATGAGATCTTAAGGACTTGTTTGTTTTGCTGCCGTCAATGGCTCCAATAGGGAGCGGACGGAGGTTTTGATGACCCCTGGCCCCCCCGGTCCTTGGTGGGTGTTCTGCAAACACTCCCTATTGATGTGTGGATGTGGACAGAGGCCCCCGTGCTGCTGCCGCCTCCCGGAGGGGACGCATGCGTACTGGCCTGGAAACAGACGCCGCCAGCCGGTTTGCTGTTCATGGTGGGGGGGGGGGCTGGCCGGTGTGTGTGTGTGTGTGTGTGTGTGTGTGTGTGTGTGTGTGGGGGAGAATGCAGTTGAGAAAACATTGTTGTAAAACTTTCTTAACTCCTGAACGGTCCAACTGAATGCAGTGAGGTTCAAAACATGGAATATTTTAGAATTGTCAAGACAGACATCCAATAAGGTTAAAAAAACAACTCATTGACACAAAATGTTAGGAGGAATTCAAAAGATATCCTAATTCACATAAGAAGGAAAATGTTACTTTTCAGTAAAACAAATACACTTATCAGTATCGACCTGCATGACATAATCTGATAACGCATAAGATAGTGTGGTGAACATGATGTGACAATGCTAAGCTCCCAAAGCTTTCAGGTCACACAACTTGGGGTAAATTCACCTCAATTTGGATACATTCGAATATGAATATGAACTAAACATGGAAAACCAAGACGGGTTGGTGAAGCACTTCAAATAATCCTCCTCAGCATATTCTTTGTGGTAGCAACATGGAATGGATTTCAAATCGAATCAGTTAAAAGTTAATAAAGAGATGAAACCAAATCCCTAAAAAGAGGCTGCTATACACCTTGAGATGTAGCCTGTCCTTCGAGGAATACAAGCCGATGTTTGGTAGGTGCGCAACATTATATGCAACTCAAGTAGACCAAACATCTGAGACACGAAAATTATAAATTGTTCTTAGTACCAAGAAGAACTGCGGAAAACAAACTCCATTTGGTATCAATTAAATCACTAAGTGGGTTTTCTTTCTAGAGGCGTGCAGTGCATGCGTGCACTCTTGTGTGTGTGAGTGCGTGCACGTTGAATATTTAGGCCAGGCAGGAAGTGACCCATAAACATATCGGTCCAGCTCTTTTATAGGAGGCCAGTGTTCCAACCCCCACCCCCACCCCCCACACACCAACCTCCCACTTCTTCAGACACACTAGCAGAAAGGCAAACACACACACACACACACACACACACACACACGGAGGGAGCTCCCAGAGAGCGCTAAGCAGGCCAGCGGGCCAGCCGAGGGGGGCTCATTACAGGTCCACAGAGCCCTCCCGACACAAAGAGCTGAGCTGATTCAGCCAGGGGATGATCTCCTCTCTACTGACTAGGGAGAGTCCATAGATGGACAAAAGGAACAGGAGGGGAGGGAGGAGAGAGAGAGAGGGAGGGAGAGAGAGAGAGAGAGGGAGAGGATGGAGAGGAGAAGAGAGCAGCAGGCTTAAAAGATGTCAGGAGACCCCGGGAGGCAAAGGCTGGCGGGCGCTCAGAGAGGAGGAGGAGGAGGAGGAGGTGGTGGGAGGAGGAGGAGGAGGGCCAGAAGAGGTGGAGGAGGAACAGGGGAGCAGGTTTAAGCCGGGGCGGTGGGTTACGTCAGGACATTAACATTCACACAACCTCCAAACATCTGCTGCTTCTTACTGGCCCTCCACCACGTCTTTATCTTCCTCCGTCCGTTATGAAGAGATAGAGAGAACGGAGAACGAGTGAACTGCTGTTTAGGGGGGGGGGGGAAGAGTGAAAGAGAGAGAGTAGTGGAGGGGAGGGGGGGTCTGTGAGTAATCCATCTGTTGGCTTCAGAGAGCAGACAATAGATGCTCCTAATGATCCTAATAATGTCCTAATAGACACACACACAGAATCAATACGCATACATTAAATATGGTCTACAATTAGTGAACTATGTGTCACAACCGCAGGGATGAGAGGGCATCGGGATAGGCACCGAAAAAATAAACAACCAAATAAACACAAACAAACACAACGAAAGCTGAACAACAGAGGATTCCATTGTCTACGGCTTTGTCAACACCGCTTCATTGACACAATCTGTAATCCAGTTTGGATTTTCCCCGCAGGTGATCCTGTGTGTGATAATACGGCCGTCCCAGCCACCCTGACAGGCCTGGGGGGGGGGGGGGGGGATTGAAGAGAGAGGGTCTTTGATTAGGGCCGTAAACCTGTTCAGTGGGAAGCGTCTGGGAAAAGAGCGAGGAAAGCCAGAGACCGGACCCGGAGCACTAAACCCTCTCTCGTCTGCCTCCGTGTAGCCTGTGGGCCCTGCGTCTGCCCTGGCCTGCTGCACTCACCCTCTGCGTTTTATGATGCCGTGCGGCCATTAGCATCACATTAGCCGCCAGGAGGGAGGGAGGGAGGGAGGGAGGGAGGGAGGGATGTATGTTGAACCGCATTATGGGCCGAATGCTTCACATCATATAGAGAAGAATCATCTGAATGCTCAATTGAATGAATAATAACGACTCCGCCGGGAGGGCGGGGGGTGAGGGAACACAGAGGAAAGTATCTGTTCTTCAGAGTGAAACCAGAGGAGAGGTGAGATGTCCTACGGTAGGAGGACGGACTGGGCCCCGGCTGAGGTAAGAGGGGGGGCTGACGGCTGATCTATACGTGATGTATAGCCGCCCGGGCTCCTTCATACATTTTCTGTGCTGGAAGTAGAACCCTGTTCTGAGGGGTTAAGCCGCGTGCATGTATGTGCCTGTGGTACAGTGTGTGTGTGCGTGCGCGTGTATGTGCGTGTTTGTGTGAGAGAGAGACCGTACACATGCACGGAGACATTTCTCTCCAGAGTCAATCTCTGCCTGTCCCATCTGGCTTCCAAGCCCTGGCCCAAGAATACACACTGAAGTATAGATATATGTACAGTATATATAGATACACACAAACATATGCACACACACACACACACACACACACACACACACACACACACTGGAGTATATGAATACGGAGGCACAGGCTGACATCCATGACTTATTTACGCTAAGGAGTGTTTGAAATGAAGCTGCGCTGACTATTGGAAAGTCTCAAAGTGTAAAGAAAGTAAGGGGAAAGATGGGGCATCTGTGTGTGATTTAAAAGTAGATTACATGAAAACGTATTGGACGATACAAGTCGGTGTATCATTAAGAGAGAAAAAGAGAGGGGGTGAGAGAGTGTGGCCGCCTACCTGCCGCTTGTAGAACCATATGCATCCGAACCTTGGCCTGTTCTGCTGGCGTCTGGAAGGGGGGGGGCGAGAGAGACAATGACAGAGAGACAGAGAGAGAGAGATAATGGTTATTGGGGCATAGGGGCACAAAATATATACCTGAGTAAGATTTGGTGCCTGACCATGTTTGAGCAAAAAACAAAAGTAAATCGTATTTTTGTAGACACTAAAAGAGAGCAGACCACAGACCACAAAAACAGCATTCAGTATTCAGACAGTGTGCATGCATACAGACATCATCCCCCCTCAATTCCCCCCCCCTCAGTCCCTTTGGGCACCCGTTGTTAAATGTTAACCATGAACCATGAGACAACACAGAGGGGAAAGGGGGGGAACTAAAACCCCGCTAAGCCCGTCTGCGCAGACAGCCTGGGGATGGCGGAGTCACGCAGGCAGAGGAACGGGGGCACACTCTGACACGCCGGGGACGATCAAAGAGCAAGAGACACACAGAGACACTTACAGAGGCTAAGAGAGCGAGAGAGAGACCAAAAGAAAGGGGGAAACGCAGAGGGGAAAACAAAAGCCTGCGATAGCCGGTCTACGGAGAATTGGATGAGAAGAGAGGAAGAGAGAGAGAGCGATTACACACACTTGCCATCCCGCCACTTGTCGGCCATGTGTGTATCCATGTGCACACTGGTGTGCGTGTTTGTGGGCGTGCTCGCGTGTGTGTGTGTGTGTGTGTGTGTGTGTCTGGGCGTGCGCGTGTGTGTGCGTCTGTGCATCTCTGCGTCTGTGCGTGCGTGTGTGTGCGCCACTTCTGCTATCCAAAAGTGGCCCACTGGGCACTCGCATTCCACGCCCTACAACAAGCCAGCGAGCAGGGCCTCTTACCCATTTAAAGTTTGAGAATAGGTTGAGATCGTTTCGGCCCCAAGGCCTCTAGTCATTCGCTTTACCAGATAAAACTGCGAGTAATGAGCGCCAGGGGTCTTGAGGGAAACTTCGGAGGGAACCAGCTACTAGATGGTTCGATGAGTCTTCGCGCTACACGCCTGACTGATACGGCGGTTGTATCAGTAGGCAAGGGTCGTTATGTTTGTCTACTCCTGACTCGTCCTCAGCGGGACTGGCTGTAGTTCCAATATCCTCACTATTAGTTTTCTTATGAAGAGTCATAATCGTCGGGGAGGAAAGTCAACTGCGTTACGACTCTATAAAAGACGGCCCCCACCACAGATTGCTCCCCGTGGCTTGTCTCCTTGTTTCTCCCCGTCCGCGTTGCGGCGGAGGCTGTGTTTAGGATAAGAGAGGAATTAAATGCTAATGGGGATGGGATGTGAGCGCCCTGCCTGGGAGGATCATTTAGACGACACGGCCAGAGCGCTGCTCACAGACGACTTGCACCCCTTCACCACCCATCCCCCCCCCTTACCTCCCCTACCTTCCGACGCCCCGTCTTCTTGTTCCCCCCCGCAGCACCTCTGCCCTCCCTACCCATCCCACCCGCCGCCGCAGACATCACATTTATCAAACTGTAAACTTGTCACTTTGTAAAAATGTCACTTTTTCTGCGGCAGTCTGGGAAATATAATGACCCCTTTAATGTGCCGGTGTCAAGGTGCCGTGTCTTAGACGGAAAACACGTCAAGGGGCCCTGCACACACACACACACACACTACCTGCAGCACATTTTATGTGTGGAGGGGTGTGTGTGTGTGTGTGTGTGTGTGTGTGTGTGTGTGTGTGTGTGTGTGTGAGGGGGGCGGGGTGTGTGCCGGTGACACAGCGGATCACAATCCCATCGACGGGTACTGCTTGACAGCTTAAATTACCATCTCTATTATACCGAGATAGGGGAAAAACTCTCAACACGGCCATATCTATAACCCCTCACTCACGCATGTACACGCGCACGTGGGCACACGTGCTGACGAACACACACACATACGCGCACACACACAAACCCCCACACAGCAGTGATTAGCAAAGAGTTTAGTTTTGGTGTTGCCAGTATCCTACAGTAATAACACACATCAGACAGCTTAAATGGCCGGATCACTGTGTGCACAGCGATCATCTTAGTTACAGCTTATTATGACATTTCCTTGGTAATTAAATTAGCATTTGTTTACACTGGCCCGAAGGCATGTGCCGGGCTAAATCACACCCTCTCCCGCATGCACATATGCAGACACACGCATGCGGACAAACCTGCGCACAAACACAACACACAAGACTGGCACGAATGCGCACAAACTACCACACACACACACACCTTGCCAGGTCTTGAATATAGGAAGCAAGAGAAAACAGATTAATGGCTAATGAGGGAAAGACTGCAGGCCCACAGCTTCCAGTTGTAAATGAAGGCTGAAATGGGATAATTAATCTCGAATTACAATAACAACTAATGCAATAGAAGGTACTTAGAAGTCTGCGGAAAATATAGCGGAACAGCAGTGCTCGAGCACAAACACCCACACACTTGTGAGTGTGAATACACACACACACACACACACACACAAACAAACAATTATACACAAGAAATGATTTTGCATCCCACTAAACCCTTTTTTTTTCCACAGGCACGTGTGAACTGCAACTGTGTGTGTGGGTGTTTGTGTGTATGTGTGTGTGTGTGTAATTCATTAGTAAACAATAAAACGGCGGTAATTGTGCTCCCACGAGACGGCTCTGTGTCCGCCCCGCTGGGGGAGAAGCGGATGGCGCATCTGAAGAGACTTCTCCCCTCAATTAGACCTGCGTCCATACAACACACACACACACACACACACAGAGGTAGAGAGACACTATGGGAAAGGAGAAAAAGGGGGAGGGAGAGAGAAAGGGAGCCCATGATGAGGGAGAGACGGAATGAGAGACAGAAAGAGTGAGAGAGAACAAGAAAAGAGACATGAAGAGAAATTGAGAAAGATATAGAGAAGGAAAGAGACTGATAATGAAAAAAGAGACAAGAGAAAGGACCGGCGAGAGAGAGAGAGAATTGTGTGAAAGGCAATGTCTACTCTGCTCGAGCTTCAGATAATCACCAAGATGAAAAAGAGAGGGAGAAGATTTATTAATTACCTCCAAAATTCAGAAAGTTACGAAACACAAGTAAGAGAGTTGAGGAAAGGAGTAGGGAAGGCGTCGGAGGAAAACGATAGTTATTATAACTCTGGTTCTACGATTGTAGGCGTAGCCGTCTAGGATTCGCCTTATGGGCTTGAAATGAACAATTAACCAATGTACCAACCGTTAACAATGTACCAATCAACGTGGGCCCCGCCCACATTTTCCACGGCACAGTGCATACAGTGCAGTGCATAGCAGCACTCGTCCTCCATGTAATGGAGGGTATAGCAGGTGGGAAACTAAATAATAACCTAACTATCACACAACAGCGTGATGTAAGCACACGGGATGCAGGTTTAAAAGACGGCAGGGGATGACTAAAATACGGTTTACCACCACATCCTACGTGGCCAGGCAAAAACAGCTGCTGCATAGACTTTGACAGTGGAAAAGGCCAAACCTTTCTCCAGTTAGCACTATGAGAAACTAAGCACACTACCCACCTCACAATGAGATGGGACAACGTGAATGCTGTCACACCACTTAGAAAGCGCCCCACCTTGCCATGTAGAGGAAGGAAGTGAAAGGCGCCTGAGCACTCTGAATAGTGCTGATAACTTATAACTTCAAATCGTGCGGGCGGTTAACTGCCTAGTGTGCTTGTGTAAGCGTATCCGGTGTGACCAGCCCCGGCCAACCATCTACCACCCGATGGAGGTAGATCCAACTGGCCGAGAGATAGAACCCCATCCTGCAGTGGGTGTCCTCTCTGGACATAAACAGGTCCACCTGACCTGTCCTTTCTGGACATAAACAGGTCCACCTGACCTGTCCTCTCTGGACATAAACAGGTCAAACCTGACCTGTCCTCTCTGGACATAAACAGGTCCACCTGACCTGTCCTCTCTGGACATAAGCAGGTCCACCTGACCTGTCCTCTCTGGACGGGAACAAGTCCACCTGACCCATCCTGTTACTGAAAGAAAAGGGAGGACGAGTGTTCCTGTGCACCGCACTATATTCACAGTGCTGTGGAAATGTGGGTGTTGATTGCAACATTGTTGAAGTTTTCACTTATATGGCGGGGCCTACATAGAAATAAAAGTGGCCCAAAAAGCACACAACTGATCCTAATTGTTTCTTTGTGATAAGTAGAGCCGAGGTTGTAATGAGGTGAATCCATGCAGTAAACGATAAGAGTGCTAATAACATAATAGTGCCTGGGGATACAAATAAAAAAAAAACGTGCGTGCGCGCACACACACACACACACACACAGTCTACTCTAAGAAGAAAACACTTCCAATACCAGTCAAATGAGATCAATAAGTGCCTCCATGAAAGAGCACTTGAAGGAGAGCGGGAGCATCAAGGGAGCAGGCTCTCATCAGGAGAATGATCTATATAATAAGAAAGGGCACCCTATGGGCCCCGGCAGGTGGCAGTTTGTTTCCTACGCGTGGTTCCTGCTGTGCGTGTGTTCATTAAGGGATGTTTTTACAATGTACACACCGCCATCAATCACACAGGCCAGGTGGTGTTAGGGGAGAATCTCTCTCTCTCTCTCTCTCTCTCTCTCTCTCTCTCTCTCTCTCTCTCTCTCTCTCTCTCTCTCTCTCTCTCTCTCTCTCTCTCTCTCTCTCTCTCTCTCTCTCTCTCTCTCTCTCTCTCTCTCTCTCTCTCTCTCTCTCGCCCCACTCTGTTGAAAGGCACATTGGATGCGTGGATAGTGTTTAGTGTCGGCATCATCTTCCAAATATAGACCCTGACAACCACATAAGAAAAATACTAATAAGTGCATTCTGACCAAGATGAAAACAATGTCAAGTCCCTGTATAATGTGTCCATAAATAGGAATTCAGCCCACTGTGTGAAACACGCACACACACACACACACACACACACACACACACAGAGGTGATCGTGGACAGCCACTCCATCACACCACATTATCTCAACATCTGTCCCCTCACACCCTCTGTGAAGTCCGGCCGGCGTAACTTTAGAGTGGCGACTGCATGGGTGCTGGTGGGCCAAGAACGAGAAAGAGGGCCTTGTATTGCATTACATTAAGACTATGAGCCTCCTCACATGACAAGCTTAACCTCTGTTAAGTACCGAGGCGCGCCTCTGAGGCCACACACATGCACGCACACGCACACGCACACACACACGCACACGTCATTTAGGCAGACAAATGACGTGTCTGTGCATGCCTATGTCAGTGAGATCCAAAATGTCACGTTAAACTGGACCCTCCCCGGCCTCACTGTGTGCGTCCACTCATTCATGGTGTGGTGGTGGTGGGGTGCGCCTGTTCACTGGAAACCACTTCATCTACCCCATTCACTGCATTCACTCTGCTGTTCCGAGGGGCTTGGATTAGAAGAAGGAAGAAAAAAGAAAAGTAGGAAGTCAGGGAAGAAAGACAGGCGCAGAGGAAGTGGGGAGCAGGTGGATGAGAAAAAGAAGATAGATGGTAGAGAGAGAGAGAGAGAGAGAGAGAGAGAGAGAGCGAGAGACAGAATGAGAGACAGATAAAAGAGAGGGAGAGGGAGAGAAAGAGCGAGAGAGAGACGGAATGAGAGACAGATAATAGAAAGAGAGAGAGAGAGAACCAGGACAGAGACTGAGAACGAAGAAGAGAGAAGGAGCGCGTGTGCGCGTGGTAGTGTGCGTGTGAGAGATGGTGGTCGTGTTGTATGATTAGTGGAGCTCTCCAAGCGTCCGACACGGTAAGCCATCATCTGCCTCGCCAGCTCCGTGGCACGCGGAGCAGCGACCAGCAGAGTTTCATCTCATCCCCGCCTCGGCTGCACCACTCTGCAGGATACAGGAGGCCTAATACGGCCCGGGCTGAGCCCACGACCGGGGATGCTCCATCACAGCAGCCAAGGGGAGGATTAAAGGCGTGATGTATATAACACCCGTCGGTCGGGAGAACCTTTTGATGCATTTAGGGCATTCGGTGATTAAAAAGAAACAAACAATTATTTTTTTTTGCATGGACGTTGAGAATTTAGAGGGAACAGTCACTTTTGACAGCTATTAGTAAAATAAAATAATATCTATTGACATTCATTGTTTACTTTTGTTGACATTCAACTGTAAACATGATGCAAGGTGAAGACAACCGCCATCACGCTAGTTTAGTATTACAGTAGTTTAAAAAGAATTACTTAAATACGCTATGTTCATCTTTAATTCAATAAAAAAAACACTAAAGTTGAGGTCATGACTCAAAAGGGTGACCAACAGTAGAGTCAAAAAAGTTTACAAAAATATATAGTGAAAAAACGGTCGGTGGGTCTGTGCCAGGCAGGTCTGACCCGAGACCTGAAGTCAATGTCACAGAGGAGGTATGCGTAAGTCTATATATTCAATATTCATCTCAATGCATTCTCAAAGTCTCATTTGTTTCTATTTCCTTTAATTTGTTGACTTATGTTTGGCCAGCAGCCCCCCCAGCCAGCCCCTCCCCTTTCTTCCACACCCAAAACAGGATGAGGGAAAAGCCGAGCACCTAGAAAATGCAATATTTCTGTTTTTAATATCAAGGTCTATAAGATCAGGGCAGAGACGGGTTCCACTGCAATATGTTTATTTATATATTTTATAAGTGGAAAAAAATCCCGGCTATTGGAGAGGGAGGCAGAGTTTATGTGTGTGTGTGTGTGTGTGTGTGTGTGTGTGTGTGTGTGTGTGTGTGTGTGTGTGTGTGTGGGGGGGGGGGGGGGGGGGGGGGGGGGGGGGCGCGGTTGTGTGTGGGTGTGTATGTATATTTGTGTGGGGGGTCTGGGTCCCTGTTGCCGGGCTCATCTTATATGAAAAATAATGTTGTGTATGGCTATACTTTTATATATAATGGCAATATGGGATCAGGCCTCTTTTACAATGTGCCATACTTCAGGCTAGAGCTAACAGCATTTTATGGGCCACCAGCAGTTCATCTTCATGTCTAAGGCAGGCAGGAGCACTGCATAATAATGTCGTTTCCTGCCCCCAAATGCTATTTCACGGGCCGGGGCTCATTTCTCAAACTTCACCACTTTTACAATTCCCCAAACTTTTATTCCCCGTCATTATTACCAACAAGATTTCATTACGTATTTAGAATGTAAACAAGTCTGAGTAATGACACCCTCTCATCTCCCTGGATTCATTCCCACTGATGGCTCTGCCGTTCCTGCCACCGTGCACACCCTTACACACTCAACACACGCACAGACACAACACACACAAAAAAAGCACACAAAAGACCAAGCGACGATGAAGCAATTGACAAAAATACAAACACACAACGAGGCGTGTGTAGAAGCATTAACATAGAGACACAATTTCAAACACACACACAAAATCAAACTCCCACGCAAACATTGTCCTGACCGTGAAGAAACCCAACACTGTTAATGTGTATCCTGCAAAGTGTGTGTGTGTGTGTGCGTGTGGTGTGTCTGATAAAAGGGTTGTTGTTGTGTGTTTGTGGGGTGTGCGCATGTAGGTGGTGAGGTGAGGTTGGGGGGCGGGTGTGTGCGGTGGTGTTTGGTGGTGGGGCTGGTGGAGGAGGGGTTTCACACTCAACTCGCATAAATCATGTAGAAGAAAAATGAGCAAATGTGCGGGCCAACTCATCTTCTCCCCACCCGGAGAAAATGAAATCCACTGGAATACCTATCAAAACTGCAATCATCCAGAGATAATATCTCCTTTGGTCTATCTGCACTTTCCGATTTAATTTCCTCCATGCCCTTGACATCCAGCGATACCATTAAGATGAAGCGCATACAGTACGGGAGTAGCTCTCCCGTTTTGATATATGAGGCCCCCACGCTAAATGTAATATCATCATTTGAAAATTAATGCAATCTCTCTTTTATTTGGGATTTTTTTCACTTATTATTTTATTTCTTTTTATAGTGGAGCTGAAGGTGTCGACGGGCATGGGGGGGGGCGGGGAGGGGGAGGAATAAAAAAAAGGGTGAAGCGGCGAGTGGGGCGTGCCAGGGGAAACGAGATGGAGGAGCAGAAGTGGAGGGAAGGAAACCGGACAGCAGGACCGACAAAGGAGGAAGAAAACACAGAAAAACTAGTAGGGGTGGGGGTGTGTTGGGTGTTGTGCTGCCAAACCCACAACCTACCACCACTCCACCCACATGCAATTATGTATGGGCAAGCCCCAAGTCAGAGGTCACTCAAATTACTCCATCATTTAGCAGTGTCGGCGAGATGAGAAGATCCCTCTTCCCCGCCCCCCCATCCACACACACACACACACACACACACACACACACACACACACACACACACACACACACACACACACCACATGGCTCCTCCCATCTCCCCACTGCCACATCAAATATGATGAAATCATTAGTGTAATAAGCATGGAAATCTGTTTGCAGATTATCAGCCTGGCTCTACCTTCCTCTTTTATCTGGCCGTGCTCACCCTCGCTCTATGCATGACTTTATCGCTCGCCCTGTATCTCTCTTTCTCCCTCTCTCTCCTCTGTCTTTGACTCTGTATTCGATACAATTAGATGACGGAGGGAAAGAGGAAGGGAGCGGGAAAATAAGTTAGAAAAGCAAATATCAATGTCTGTGTTAGTTGAGATGGAAAGATAAATGTAAGGAGAATGGGAAAAAAGAAAATATGTGTCATGGACCTATGATATTCAATGTGTCCTGAACTATTTGGCGTCCAACAGTAAGTATACTAAACACTACCGCATAGATGCTTATAGAGGCCTTACTTATACATTCATAATGTATAGTGTAGATATGGAAGAGCAGCCTCCGTCTCTGGTAGTGCGTCTTTGTCCGTTTGTTTGCATGTGTTTGTTGCATCTATCTGTGTGTTTTTGATTGCCTGTGTGCGTGTGTTTGGGTGTGTGCATGTATGTTGGTGTGTGCGTACGTATATGTTGGTGTGTGTTCGTTTTGGTGTGTACGTGGGTGTTGGTGTGTGCATGTGTGTTGGTGTGTGCGGGTGCGTGTGTGTTGGTGTGCAGGTGTGTTGGTGTGCACATGTGTGTGTGAGTGTATGTGTTGGTGTGTGCGCGTGTGTGTTGGTGTCTGGGTGTGCGCGCATGTGTCTGTGTGTGAGTGTGCTTTGCCTCTCCACATGCTGGTGGCTGTCTGTCAGTAGGTGAGCCAGGCTAGGAGACATGCTGAACTCTTCACCCTACCAAGGGACCAGAGTCCATAATAGACACCCCGTCTACTGACCTGCTCTCAGCAGGTCTGCTGAGAAAACCTTCAAGTCGCTATATATTCATTTATTTTACCTTCTAAACATAAAATGCCTTCCTTTTCTACCATGGTATATTCTCCTCCCTTGTCTTCCCAGCAGGGTTAAATGGGTTGTTCAGGCAGATCAAAAAAATTAAATAAAAAACATGACCCTTACCCAACCCCTGACCCCGGACTGGCCTGTAATCCGCCCCATTAGTGCCTTAACACCTCATCCTGCTCGGGCTCCCATGGGGAGAAAGGGCCCATCCAGCACCCATGGCTGTGGTACGAGAGACTGAGTGAGTGAGCCATGCTGGTGAGACTGAATCTTTACGTACTGATTGATCGGCACCCACTCCTCTCCTCTCCTGCTCTCTTTCCTCAGCAGCTGCTTGTCTGTTTATCTCTGTCGCTCACTCTCTCTCTCGCTCTCTTTATGATTGTTCACATTTCCTGTTACTCGTTTGTCTTGGGTACAGCACATTATAATTTAACCGACTTCATTTGGGCTTATGATTCTCCTGGATGGGTTTGTGCTTGTTTGTTTGCATGACTGGGATGTGCTATATGTATGTGTGTGTGCTTTTGTTTCGGTAATCATTTTATGTTCGTATATACGGGTATGTGCATCTGCGCGCGCGTGTGAGTGTGTGAGTGCCTGCGTGTGTGTGTGTGAGTGTGTGCCTGCGTGTGTGAGTGTGTGCCTGTGTGTGTGAATGAAAGAGTGTGTCCGCAGTAGTAGAAGAAAAGTGGTGCACTGGGAGCAATTAAAGTTAGTATGCCTCTCTTCCTTTCTCATCGTATCCATTTAATCACATGAAATTAGAAAAAAATAAAAAATGAAACAAAGCCCAGCGATGAAACAAATCGCATAACCAAAACCCAAATGTCCTCGTAATTATCCGAGCAAATCAGTAACACGTCAAGACTTAAGGATGCATCTCTTCACTCTGCGAAACTAAGTGCTGAAACTACTTTAAACAGGATCTTGATAGACAATGCAAATTGGTTTGGTTTTAAACAATGAAGGCTCATTTGTTTCCATTACAATGGTAGTGATAGATAGCAAAAGGTCCATCGCTAAGAGAATTGTCTTGGACTTCGCTAAGTGGTTATAATGACTGTATAGTGGGCTATATATATATATATATATATATATATATATATATATATATATATATATATATATATATATATATATATATAGGCATGTAGCTGATGCATCACTATTCAACAGTAGTATATCAAATGAGGAATATTTCCGAGGAAGCGGTGTAGAGAAGGAGGAATAGGAGGGTTAACAACATATGACAACTTCACACGCACACATACACAAACACACACCACACACACAACACACACACCAATCCTCAGAGGGGGACAAGCGCCAATATTTACAGTCCTCAGTGCTGAATCCTAATGAGAGCCTACCTCTCCTCAAGCCGCTGATGACTGGGGTGCAATCCGCCCAGACGTATAAACACACCCATAAATTCACACACACTCAATATTCACATATTCAAATTCCACAAGACGCAAATGCGTACGCAAACATAGTGATGCTCTTGTGTGCGTATGCATGTCCGTGTGTGTGATTGTGTCCATGTGTGTGCTTGTGTGTGTGTTTGTGTGCGCACTATATTGTTAATATACTCTTTAACTCTTAAGCTATCACCACAGGCGTTTAACAGCCCGTCAGTGTAAAAATAAATAAAAAACTATCAAACTCAAGCGTATTATTGTGATCCCTGTGGGTCCACTTAGTGTGAAAAACCAAATAACACCAAGTAACACACACAAACAGGCTACGGTAACCCCTGCCAAAAGAGCTCACGCGCGTACAAATAACATTCTCACACATATCCAGGGAGGATCAACCTATCTAAGGGGCTCAAAAAGTTTTAACAAGTTTGTGTATAACCTGAGTTTACACACATAAACTGGTACGCACAAGCACATTTAAAAAGGTGACTTTGGTCAGTTCTGCTCCCTTAGAAAAATGGTGTTCTGCGTTTCTGTGTGTATTTGCAGAAATAGTCTTTCTTTCACGACTGTGGCAATGTGTGAGATCTATGTATCAACGTATCAAAGCCTCTCAAATGCTTTGGAGAGGGAGACGGGGGATGGCAGCTCCTACGTTATGAGTTCCATCACATCATTAATGCAATACAACATCACCAGGAAAATATGATGGTTGGAAAGATTTACTGCAATATCTGAGTATGTAATATGTGTATGTAACATGTAAACCAATGTGAAATAATGCAAATAGATTCCTTCTAAATGGCATTATCTCGGGTCACTTTAAAGTATTTTAAAAATACATGTTTTTTATCATTTTGATGCAACTTTAAAGTGTTCTTTAAATTAGTGTTTTAGTTTCTATAATGGTTAAAAATATAATAATGGTTGTAATATGTTAGTATCGGAGTATGTTAAGTGAGCAAGGCGCAAAAAGGCAAATTGAAAAAGAAACAATGTTCATAGGTTCAAGTCTTTCCCAACACCCTTTTTCTCCTACCCAGCGTAGCGAAGTACCACACAATAGTCAGGAACAAAAATAGATCCATAACACATGAAACTAGACATATCGACGCACATGCATTTTTTTAAGAAAACGAATGTGGTTGGGTTGGCCAACTCATCGTGTGCGCAACATACCGCGAGCATGCTTACATTCTAATGCTAACAGGGCTAATGAGCGAGCAAGCTAACATGCTAATGCTAGCAAGGCTAATGAGCAAGCAAACCAAAGCAAGAGTTTCAAGGCCCTGGTCCGCTTTGAAGCAGACTTGTGATTGATTGATTAATGGGGTTGATCGTTTTTGTTTGATTGCGAGTTATGGCGCCCCCTGTCGCCAAAGATGTTCTATACTTGTACTATACCTGCATATGCAGTTTCTGTATGAGAACCAACTTTGACAACTCTGCGTTGTTCGCCTTCAGAGTGGTTGAAGTCAGCGTTTTATCACCATTGACTTCCATCATAAAAAAAAGCACCTCCAAAAGTGGTAATTTGTCATTTATCCTGTGATGTAATTTTTTAAGCTCTGTTTCTAACTTCCCACATTACCTAAGGGGAATGTCCTTGATGTGCCAAGGAAGTTCTGAAACCCTTGGGTTCTCTGAAGCAGACTGATTGATTGAACAACGGTGGCTCATGTGCATAATCATATTTTCGCATAAATCGGCCATAACTCTGCCATCAAAATAATACCATAAGGGCGGGCAGTATAAAGGAGTCAAAAAATGTTTTGGGTCATTTGGGAGGCAAGATACACTCGGTAACAGATCACTAGTTCAATTTGGGGTCTCAGACCTGTGGCCAACGGTCTGTGACATGCTAAAGACGAAGCAATCAAGAGCAACCGACCAACGTTGGACTCTCTTTTTCCATCCTTTCCTTCTTTTCTCTTCTTTCGACGGTCAGGCATTTGCATGGCGTTTCAGGGTCATGTGTGTAGGAAAGAGGAAAGGGGGGGTGTGGGGTCATTTGCGTAGGGTGCTGCCAGCGCTGTCTTTAGTATGCAAGCAGAGCGCGGGGATGGGAGGCGACGTCGCGTCCACAGAGATCCAAGACCCCGGCTGACCCCGTTCTATAATTCATCCCCTGGAATACAGAGCATACAGAGAGATCCTTGGGTCCCCCCCCGCCCCCCCTATAAGCCAACCCAAAAAGAGGAGCGAGGACCTCTTCCAGTTGGTGGTCACGACACCCTGACCCTGTATTAAAGCCCAGAGTAGACCCAACCCCTGGAAGTGTCCGACCCCCACGTCCCCAGAGAGAGCTTTTATTCAGGCCTTGGATTCATGGTCATGGGGGGCTACAGGACAGCACCAGGAGGTGAAAGGGGAGAAAGTGTGCTTCTGCTGTGTGTTTGTATATGTGTGTGCACACAAACAAAACGGTGACATAGGATGCAGCAACAACACGGTATTTGTTTGTGAACATTCATGCAGGGTTCCCCCAAGATTTTTCCTGATCAATTCACCAGGATTAACCAACCCCGCATGGTGAAACCTCTCTCTCCCCCTTCCTCCCTCCCCCCCTCACACTCACAATTACACTCACAGCTGCAGGTAACTTAGCTCACATTGTAGCATTTGGGATGCATATATCAAAGTCCGTGTGAATGTGGAGCAGGAAATTAGAACTTACCAGATGCTCTAAACCGGCTTTGATGATGGCGGCGTCCCTGCAACACAACAGCACAGCACATTAGCACACATGTTAATGAAGTGCTGGCACCAGACACCATGTCGTGGCAAGTGCAAGGGAAAAAGTGAAACAAAGACCATTTACTTGGCAAACCTCAAACAATGTGAAAGTGATCGACGCGTGTATGCAATATCAACAAATATAACATTGCTTGGAAAGGCAGCGGTGGCTGAAGCGGACGAGCTAACGAGAAGCAAGTGTTGTACTCCTCACACTCTCATCTTCTCTCAATTATAGCGGGAGAAGAGTCGGGATAAGCTACAGACAACTTGATCTGGAGAAAATCAAACAGACTTTAGTTCATCAAAAGGAAAGAACACAGGAAAGAATGCTGCTAATTGTTAACTATTCAGACTCTGGGACTCTAAGACTCTAATGACTCCTCTGCGTGTGTGTGTTTTAGTGTGTGTGTGTGTGTGTGTGTGTGTGTGTGTGAGGTTTTGTCCCAAACGACGAGGGTGAACTAATACTGGGCCCACAAAGCTTGTTGTAATAAGATTAATGTTGACACCACAGAAAGAAAACTGATCATATTATCTACAAATAAAGAAAAAGAAATGTGTGTATGATTAAGGAAGTAGTCTCACAGATTGAGAATGGGATGGTTTGTGTGTATGTGTGTAAATGCGTGTGTGTACATTTAAAACAGATTGGGGTTAATGCCGTTGCCACAATGACGGCTGGTGTAATAATATTTTTTACACTACAGACAGAACTCTGAGCTTACAAAACAAAAATGAATAAAAAAATGTGTGTGTGAGAATTACGGTAGCAGTTTGAGAGCGTAACTGTGTGTGTGTATGTATGTGTGTGTGCGTGTGTGTGTGTGTGTGTGTGAGAGAGTGAGAGAGAGGAAGATCGTGGGGGAGGAAGGGTACAGTCGGTTAAAAAGAGCAAATTGGCAATAAATAATAGATGCAAATTTGGCACATTTTTACATTTCCAGCAGCGAATATCAAAAGATCAAGAGAACACAAACAGTGCCCATCCCATAATATCCCCATCCCCCCACTCTGGTACCCATAACTGACAACTCCACCCACAGCAGTGTGGGTGGAGCTGTGCAGCTGTGTGTGTGTGTGTGTGTGTGTGTGTGTGTGTGTGTGTGTGTGTGTGTGTGTGTGTGTGTGTGTGTAGTTATATGTGTGTATCATTGTGTGTGTGTTTGTGTGTCCTATGTTTGTGTGTGTGGTATGTTTGTATGTGTGTGGTATTTGTGTGTTTGTGTGGTATGTTTGTGTGTGTCGTGTGTGTGTGTGTGATTTTTCGTATATGTTTGTGTGTCGTATATTTGTGTGTCTGTGTGTGTGTGTCTGTGTGTGCTTGTGTGTGGAGGAGAGGAGATGCAAGGCTTATCGACAGGCTTCAGTTGCTAATGCAGCCAGCAGCATCACAGTGTAAATCTACACCATCTCTAAAATTACACACTGTCTAATCCATCTACCCTCCCCCTCCCACACACACAAACTCCACCTCAATACTTCCCTCCCTCCCTCCCTCCCTCCCTCCCTCCCTCCATCCATCCATCCGCTCATCCCACTATTCCATTTACTTCATCCTTGAATACAGGCGAAGCCCCAGTGAAAACCTTCAGAGACCAGGATGGGACCCTCAGAGACCAGGATGGGACCCTCAGAGACCAGGAAGGGAACCTCCCCCCTTCCCCATTTAAAGGGAGACATAAAGGAATCTGCGCTAAAAATAAATGGGTAGCGATTGGGACGACAGGAAGGAGGAGAACACGAGGGAGGGATGCCTTCACGGGGAACCGAGGGCTGCTGCTGCTGTTTAGTCGTATGCACGCGAGTCAACCACTTAAGGCAAACTTCATCTCGCCGTAATTACATTACATTCTGACGAACACCCAGCCACATTCATTATACATGACGGCCGCTCGGCAGCCAGACAGCAACACATTTGTTACCGTGGTGACAGTGTGTGTAATCCGCTAATGAAGCGCAATTAGTGGGAAACAATCTAACATGGGGGAGTCACGACTTTTCCATCGTTCTCCGCCCCTGTCTTTCTCTCTCTCCCCCTCTCTCTCTCTCCACTTCTTTCTTTCGTTCTCTCTCATTCCCGTACGACAACGCTGGATTTTCTCGTTAGGGGGTTTCCGTCTTTGCTACGGATGCAGCATTCATAAACCCTCTCCTAATGAATTTGCTTCTCACATTTACAGTCTTCCTCTCCCTCCCCCTCTCTCTTTCTACATCTCTCCCTCTCTCTCTGTCACTCTGCCTTTCTGCTGCTCTCTCTCCCTGACATGACTTCATCAATAGCCTTCTGTCCACTGTTGTTGTCCACTCCTGGGCCAGAGGGAGAGCTCAATCCATTAGACACGCCACGGCTGACATGTGCGTGCATGTGCAAAGCGTGCACGTGCATACACGCACACGTCATTTGACTGTCTCATCCCTTTTTTCTTTTTTTAAACATCATATTATCTCCTGTCTTGGGGGAACTCTCTCTCTTTCTCTCTCTCCCTCTCTTTCTTTCCCTCCCTCTCTCTCGCTCTCCTTCGCCCCCCCCCCCCCCCCCCCCCCCCCCCCCCCCTCGCACGGCCAGCAGCAGCAGAGGCAGCATCGATTTCTGAATTAGGCAACAATATTAAATAATTAATATACTCGCCATGATTGATGTTTTGCATTAGGCCAATATTAGGTTATCAATCAAGATCCACTTGGTTTAATGTAATAATATTGAAAATGTGTCCGGGCCTGTTCATCCAATTTGTAGTGGAGGCCGGCCGGCGCTGTAATGGCCATGTAGCACAAGGCCGCAGAGACAGCGCGGCTGCTCTCTATAATCACAGCAGCATGTTACCACAGCAGGCTGGATCAGAGATCGACATTGACACATCTGCACACAGAAATACAAAGATTGCGCAGAAAACGACGATGGGATGTGACGTATAAGCATACAGGTGCATAGAGTTCATCCAATTATTTTGTCCCGTGTCAATGCTTAAACCGCCGTTGCGGGAGTCGTGGAGGTTTTTGTGACAAATGGCCAGCCATCAAGCAATACCGAGGGGGGAGATATAAATGAGGGGTGTGCGTGTGTGCGTGCGTGTTTGAGAGCTGGGCTGCCTGGAAAGGCATGGAAATGCTATTCAATTGATGATGATAAAAACACAAACTACAATAATAGGACAGGGTAGAAACAGCCACAGGTCAGAGATATAGGAAGAAGACTTTTGAGGCATTTGAAAGACCCAAGTGAGGAAAGCAGGTGAGGAAGAGGCAGAAAGAGGGATGACATGAAAGAGAGAAAAGGAAAGGGAAAATGGAGAGAGGAAGCGCAGGAGGATTGGAAGGATGAGAAAGTTTACATTATTTTACGGCTATGTCGTTAGCTGTCTGTGGTTCATTTGATAAAAATACAAATATTACGCAATATTATGTTAAGACCCCGGCCCGTTTAAGGGAGAACCTGGACACTATTTTCAGATAACTTCTGGTCTGGGGGACTAATGCAGACAACAATTTATGAAACTTGTACAGTATTGAGCAAGGAGGCTTTAGCCAGTCCAATAGTAGTTCTTACATTATGGAGGATTGCTAGAGAGAAAAACGCTCTTCTTTACCTCTTATTATGTGTCCAACACAATAACATTCACAATAACAATTCTGAGCGAGACTTCTCCTAGAGCGAGGTTGGACACAGTAATAAACAAACAGGATCAAGCAAAAGGTAAAGAAACTTATTTTATTTCTCTGTAGGGATCCTTTCCATAATGCTAGAATATAATCAGAGCCTGTCAGTGGCAAAGCAAGCAACTTTAGAAAGCGAATATTGACGTACATTGAAGGATTACGTTGGAGCTCGTTTTCGTGGTTCAGGGCTGCAGAGTTCTCCCTCAATACAGGAACAATTTCAAAGATTGTTGTCCACATTAGTCAGTTACACACAGAATTATCAGAAAATAGGGTCCAGGTTGAAAAATCCCTACATTGTTTTTTGATACTCAAGATATAAACAGGATTGTCAAAGGTCCGCCCACACTCCTAATCCTCCAAAAATTTTCTCCACCAATAAGAACCACCCTACCATGACCGTCTACCAGACCCCACCTAAACCACATGGCACCTGCCCTCTTTCCCTAGGTCTGTCTCCCCGCCCCCGATGACCAGGATTGTATCTCCTCTTTCCCCCTGTTCCTTTGGACATGCCTCCTCTCCTTCCCTGTGTGCCTACTTGCCCATCAATACTCGGTCTCCCATTACCTCGGCCTTCTACATGGTTCAAAGCCTTCGCCCCTTCTCGCCAATCACGGATGCCCCTGCTCGCCGACAATTCATTATAGACCCAACGGGCGTCGGATGAGCTGTCATTTGTGGTCGAGTTTCTAATAATTGCATTATGTCTTTGTATTTTCTCTCTACAGTACCCTCCTCCACAGTCTCCCTTTTTTCAATAACACCCCCCCCCCCCCCCCCCCCCCCCCCCCCCCACCGTGGATGGTGACACAGTGGAGATGAATATCTTTAGTCAGTCAATGTAGGCGCCGGGGAGGGGGGGGGAGAGAGAGAGAGAGAGAGAGAGACACTTTAAAATGCAGAGGCAGTCGTTTGATTTCCAGCTAACAGAGCTGCCCATTAGGCCGGCACTCATCAGCCATGCATTACCTCGCCCTGTCCAACCGTCCTGTGTGTGTGGGTGAGTTTAACCCTATTCAGTGTTCACCACTGGCTAGTCGGAAAGCTTTCATGTCCAGCCATCTTTGACTCTCTTTAACCCCTTGGATCTCTTAAAGTCTGTTCCAGTCCAATAGAAAGGCTCACGTACAATGATTTAATTGAGTTATTTCATACTGTGGTTTATATAACTATCATCAAATACTTAACGCTCACTTTGGAGCGATTGTTCACTCTCTTTTTGTGATCCAATGTGTTACTTTTCAATATGTTTGTAATCGAAATTGTGAAAAAACTCAACCCTTAATATAATTCTGAACGGATCAGCTGTGAGGCAATGCAGTCTTGTGCTAACTGTGGTTTTCTAAAACAGCAGCGTTCCACAAAAGACACAAAACTTTGCATGAGTTTTATTTGTATTAAATATCTGAAACACACTTATAAATGTCATTAAATGTATCAAGCTACTACGATATTAACCAAGGCGTATTCGCCAGCAACACTTTGAGACATCACCTGAGAGGCCAACATGCTACGCAGGTGTACAGGCCATGAAGTACCAAGAGAAGCAAGGAGCGCATCGGGCCCTTCTCCATGACTCCTCTGCGGTGCGTTAGGGCTCGAGGTCATGGCTGCCTGCACCACTCTCCGCGATCACCGTCAGAGAGCAGCCGAGGGGCTGAAGCCACAGCATGCAGAGCTACTGGCAATAATGCAGCTCCACAAAAGAGTCATCACTGTGTTCGTGCACTGGCGCGTGTGCGTGTGTGTGTGCGTGTGTGTGTTTGTGCGCGTGTGAACATGCCTACATGTCACAAGCACCCATTTTGCCATCGCCGCTTCACGCCTTGTCAAGCGTGTCATTGAGCATTCATATGTTGTTTGACTGCTGATAAAATGGCAGGCAGATTTATTAAAGAGTCCATCTGACGGCGGAGGACTTACCAGTCAAAATGGGTCACACACACACAAACATACACCCACACACACACACACACACAGCCCACATCAGTGACATCTGCCTGTTTAACTAATAGAATGTAAAAGCCTGATATTAAGCAGTTGAAGCACAATGGCACACACACACACACACACACACACACACACACACACACACACACACACAAACAATAAGGCAGCCCGTTCAGCTCTCCCCCAGGCCTGATTGCCATCTCCATTGCTCCTTTTTAGCAGGGCTGCCAATTGAAATTGAAATTGTATTCTTGTGTGTGTACTATCAGAGGTACCTCTCTGGGTTTTACACTGCTAAGGAGGAGGGTTAGAGGGGAGTGGAGTAGATGTGCACGCACATACACACACAAAGATAAATGCATGCTCGCACACACACACTCAAGAGAATTGTGCTGAAGGTAAGCCATAAATTGTCGCTCAATTATACAAAACAGAACAAAACCCACGTATGCGCATGGCTTTTAAGTCACATGTGCTTGTCCACACACACACACACACACACACAAAAGGCACACACACACACTCACACAATGTGCCTCCTTTCCCACAGGATGTGACCATATTTTACCATAATCCCAAAATTGTGGCGAAAAGCAGTCCATTAAAAGCGAGGCTAACCAATTCAGGACCATTTTTTCTGTGAGAAAGGGGTTAAGTGCAGTCAATAAAAAGGGTGCATAAGAAAGGAAGAAGTTGATTTAAGATTGGCCCGCTTTAACATTTGGTCTCACTGCTTTCTGTGCGTGTATGACCCATACACACACCTGCTGGCCCATATTTGGCCCATTTGGGATGGTCATAAGGTAAAAAGCCAAACTTAAACTAATTGATAAATCTTTGAAGAGAAACAGATTATTTTGGGATATACAAACGATGAAACACACAAACACACCACCACTTTGACTCCATCTCCCCAGCCCACGGCTTCAGCCCAGCCTCCAAGCCTTTCCACTCTCACCCCAGCGCTGAAGTAAATTCAATTCTGGGCCAAGTTTGGAAGAACACTGACTACTCTAACATGGAGCAGTGTGAGTGAGAGAGACATAGAGAGAGACTGAGGGAGAGACATGGAGAGAGAGGGAGGACAAAGCTGGGGGTAGACAAGGGAGAAAGAGAAAGCATGGCGATGGATAGGGAAATCCATTTCCCTGTGGTTTCCTGACTAATAGCCAGCGGTCCTTTTCATAGCTCCCAATTAGAACCGTACCTAATCAGAGGGATAACTCTGCCTTATTGAGACCCAGACAATGGACAGCCTCCCACCTACACTTCCACCCCTCAACAGGTCCTCCCTGCTCTGAAAGCGTGCTAGATTGCAGCACCGGTGGTACACAGAGAATAAAGTGCTTGGGTTTACAGCAGCGGGAAAACGGTTGTGGATGAAAAAACCGAGGGAGAGAAGAAGAAAAAGAATCACATGTGGAATCATTTGGCTCTCTTCCTCATGGTCCCAGGAAGATAAGGAAGGAAACACAACTGATAGGGAACAATGGAGGCCAGGCAGAGCATCTGTCATGACACATATAAAAAAAAAGGATGATCCTGCCACAGCACGGATGACACACACACACACACACACACACACACACACACACACACACACACACACACAGACAGAACAGAGAGAGAGAGAGAAAGAGAGAGAGAGAGAAGGAATGAGAGAGAAGGAATGAGAGAGGAAAGGAGAGAGAGAGAAGAGGAGAGAAAGGAGAGAAAAGGAGAGATAAAGAGAGTGAGCGGGTAAGGGAGGGAGGGAATGAGAGGTGGGGTGTGTGTGTGTGTGTGTGGGGGGGGGATTGGTAATTCATTTGCAAATCAGCCCCCGATGCTCAGGTCTATTCCAAGCTGCACCGCGAGTGCCAGGAGTTAACAAGGTAATCAGTTTCAATCCTGCCCCTCAATTGTACATCGCACCCTCGTTCAGAGAATAGCCAGGCCATTCTATAGGGGCACAGAGAGAGCGGCTGAGTGGCAATCTGGCAGCCGGCTGTCCATGCGACACCTGAACACAATGCATGTTAGGCCTATGTAGAGAGAGGCGCTTTGCATATTAAAAAAATGACATGGATCTCCACGTGTATATACATACACACGACGCTGTGTGTACGTCCACACAACCTGATGTATGTGGATGAAATAATGACAATATATTGAATCACGGGAAAGGTTTCTTTCTACCTTTGTTTCCTCTGTGCATTTTGTATTTAATTCAAAGGGAAAATTAGAACCTTCCCCCCCGACATGACATCAAGAAAGAAAGTCAAAAAGAAAGGATCCGAGAATAAAAGCTTGTTGTGAGTCTTCAAATGGCACATGCAAAAAAGCAAAAGGGGAAGCAAGGCCAGCAAGCCAAGCCAGGCCTAATCCCCCTCTCCCTCTCCGGGTCCCCTATCCCTCTCTCCAGCCTGTGTCAGCTGTAGCCCGCTGCCCAAGTGGCAGTTATCCCCCCGTTAGGCTTTCATTTGCATAATCAATATGACAACCTTATTTTTCTGATGCAGAACAGGATTTCCATGCGCTGAGGTGTGCTTTCCTGAACCTCAGTGTGTGTGTGTGTGTGTGTGTGTGTGTGTGTGTGTGTGTGTGTGTGTGTGTGTGTGTGTGTGTGTGTGTGTGTGTGTGTGTGTGTGTGTGTGTGTGTGTGCGCGCGCGCTTGCTGGCCAGCCACAGTCATGGCCCTCTTTAGCCCTAATTAGATTAGGTGCGATTATCCCAGCTCTGCCTTACAAGAGTACAGGCGGGATAAGGCGGCCACAAAGGCCAGCCTGTCACAGGGAGCGGGTTGCGGTCTGCAGGTTATCAGGAAGCCAGAAGAGAAACACGACTCCACATTGTTATTCATATCCTCTACATGCCGGCCACTCTTCGGGCCTTTTCTTAACTCTCGCTCGCTGCTTTAGTTTTTTTTTTTCTCTCTTTCTCTCCCTCTTTTTTTTAACTTTCACCTATGTCTGTGTTGTCAAACTGCCGTTATCACTCGGCACAGTAAGTCTCTCTCTCTCTCTTTCTCCTTTTTCTTTTCTCTGGCTGCGCTGTCTGTCCGTCAGAAGACAAAACAACATGGCCCCGAGCGCTCTGCAGTCTGGCCCACTGGGAACGCCTTCAGGGCTCTGTGTGTGTGTGTGTGTGTGTGTGTGTGTGTGTGTGTGTGTGTGTGTGTGTGTGTGTGTGTTGCACAAAGAAAATAAGTTAACCCAAGGTGCTTTGCTTCATAAACTGTACAAACACACACACACACACACAAATGGTGTGAAATAATATAGCTGAACAAGTATATGTGCTTTATAATACAGTAATACTTAAGCAAATGTGTATAGATCATAAAATAGTAAAATATGAAATGATACTAAACACTAGCATATTTTTCACAGCCACTAACTCGATTTTACGAACCAAAACTGTCGCTGCAGATTATTTGTAGATTTTGCATAGACAAAGACTTCAAAGACTACGCCACTTTCAGTGTTTTGCGTCCTAGTGATAACACATGAAGGTCCTAATGCAGTCAGGATGCAAAGCCAATATGCTCATTGACACCAGAGGTTTGCGTGAAAAAAGATAACCTCGTAAAGAATTAAACATTGGCATCACTTCATAACTGACTTAAAAAAACGAAAGACAGTTTTTCACAATGTGCTCTCACAGTCCATGAACCATCATTCAAAGCCTGTGTTTAAATGAATGAATAGATCAAAGATGCCTTGTTTTCTAAATCTCTCAAAAAGTTCAGAATTTTGCTAAATCTTGAATCTGCATTACCTCTAGAATATTGCACTACTTCAACAATTTCGTTTCGGTTTCACGCCAGCGTTGGGCACTGTACATGTAAGTATTTTGGTTATGGGCAAAGATGTGAAATAAGATGCAGCTTAAACGATAGAGTTGCTTATTTGTGGTATTTTTAAACATGCTACCCCATTTTACCGCTCCTGCGGCTTATAGAAAATAAGGCTTTATTTTTCGAAAAATACACTATATCTTTATTATTACTATAGAGAGCAGAAGACTGCTCTATAAACACATGTGTGCTGAACCTGACCGCAGCCTGTGTATACACTATATGCGAGAGTGGGCGAGTGCAGAAATGCCAAAACAGAAACCGCAAGAGGATAATTTATTTAGAAAATTGGAACGTAGTCAGTTGATTAGTTACCCTGTCTCTTTCACTGGAAACCAAAAAAATTATAATTTTCCACATAAAGGTTGATAATGACTAATTGATCCGCCTGCATAGTGGGATGTGTGAGTGTATTTGCATGCGTGTGTCAGTGTGAGTGTGTAAGTGCTTGTGTGTGCATGTGTATTGGTGTGTGCATGCACACATGTAAATGCGTTTGTTAAATTGTGTGTGGGTGTGTGTGTGTCAACAGAAAGAAACAAGGGGTGAATGATTTGACTGTGCTGATTAGGGAGCAGCTTGATGGAGATGTACTGTTATACACTTTCCATGCGGTCAGACCTGGCCATGGAGGAGGGGGAGAAACGACTGGAAACATTGTGTGTGTGGGGGGGGGGGAACAATACCCCAAATAAACGGATATAAAACTAAGACAAATAAAAGTAGCCAAACAGGACCGAGGTAGGGAAGGGTGGAGGGAGGGATATGGGGAGAAACTGAAATAGAGAGAGTGAAAAGGAGAGGGAGATAGAGATAAAATACCATCACCAAACTGCTACGAGCCCAGGGTTGGGTGCCAGGGTGATTGACAGTAATGACGGGCAAAACAGTACATCAGATAATTCTTACACAACGAGAAGCCCTTGAGTTCAGCACTGCAGAGGGACTGTGGATGAGCATAAAAATGGAAGGAGGAGCATCTATTGAAATGAGGTGAAGTTGGGAGAAGGTTTGATGGTGGCGATGGGGAGGAGGGGGTGGTGTTAAGACAGTTCTGGTTGGTTGACGGGGTATTCCAGAGCCACTATGACAACTACAAAAAGATAATCAGTCAGATCTAGAGAGCCTCTCTGTCAGGTAAACACAGGCTCAGATGAGATGATGAGTACAGGCACCTTTTAGTGTGAAAGGATTTCAGACAAACAAAAACCCTGACTGAAAACTATTACATCTGAGGGGTGATATTCTTAGCAATGCTCAACAATGTTAACCGGGAGCTATAGAACTGTATTATTGGTGGTAAATAACATGATATTTTTGTTTTAATTGACCAACTGAGTGTCCACTTCTCGCCATCCCTCCCATAGCTACCTGCTTAGGCCTTGTCTGCCCTCACCTTCGGCAAAATAAATAAAAGTCCATCACTGGTTCTCTCTTAAAAATGAACTCCTGCCTCGCCGTCTGCCTCATAAAGACTTCACTCAGCCCCTTCCCGGGCCCCTGGTGTGGGTGGATAAGCACCAGAGTGTGGAGAAAATTAAACATTAATGGTGTGTCTCTTTTACACATCGCTCTCCATAACAATCTCTGCGCACGCCCACCATCATCAGCCTCCACACTCTCCAGAGCAGAGAGAAAGTCATAGTCAGAGAGAGGAGAGAGGGGAGAGAGAGAGAAAGTCATAGAGTCAGAGTGAAGAGAGTAAGAGAGAGAGAGAGAGAGAGAGAGAGAGAGAGAGAGAGAGAGAGAGAGAGAGAGACGAGAGAGAGAGAGAGAGAGAGAGAGAGAGAGAGAGAGAGAGAGAGAGAGAGAGAGAAGTCATAGAGAGAGAGAAGAGAAGAGAGAGAAAGAAAGTCATAGAGAGAAGGATAAAAAAATAAAATTGTTGACAAGCAAATTTACATAACCCTCCTAAATCGGAGCTGGCCTGTCATGTTTAATGTTCATAACCTGCTGCTTATAATCCTGCCTACAACCTCTTCTGATCCATAAAGCAAAGCACTGGACTGTTCTCAACAGCAGCCAGGCGTGCCATCCTGGGAGCAGAGGAGAGGAGAGCAGAGCAGAGGAGAGGTGGGATGGATGGATAGGGGGATAGAGAGAATAAAAAGAGAGACAGTGTAATTGGATTGGGGAGGTGGGGGTGGGTATTCTATATGACCGGGCCTGGTCTCTGTCATCGCGCTCCAGGCCTGGCTTCTCTCAGCGCTCCGGGCAGGCCCTCACGTGCACGTGCAGCGTGCACACGGACGCAAACACACACATACACACACACACACCAGAATGCACAGACACATGCAGTCTATCTCACTCACACACACACAAGTGTTTTATAAAATCATGCTGCAGCATGAATTTGAGACAAATTCTGGAAATGTCCTGTTAACCTCAGAAGTCTTCTTGTCAACGGTGTTGTGTGTGTACTTGTACGTGTGTGTGTTCACATGCTCCTCTTACAACTCACTAAATGGTTAAACAGATTACAGAGCACACTAAGTGGATTGTCACAGCTCTCTCGCTCTCTCTGGGTGTCTCCTGCGATTAAGAGTGGCCAGGCCCCCCTTCTCTCACTCACACACACACACACACACACACACACACACACACACACACACACACACACACACACACACACACACACACACACACACACACACACACACACACACACACACACACACACGCAGGAGAGAGGAAAAAGTGGAAACAACAGACTTTGATAAAACTCAGGTAAAGATAACATTTTGTACGCTAATAGAAATCATTTATACTGCAGTTGTATTCTCCTTTATTAATATATCACATTACCATACAATGGCTCTAAAACATTTCCAATCAAAAATAAAATGCAATTACTAATGCCCCAAAGCTTTTCTTCAATTTGAACAACAGTATGTTACACTGCGTCTAATGGATTATTGAAATGTTTAAAAAAGAAAATTGCATTTAAAAGAATGTACTTTGGTTTAAGTGTATCTAATGCCAGAACAAACATCTCCATATTAACGTGATCATTGTCATTTTTACAAGTAAATTAGTGTACTTCTGTATGCTAAACCCTAAACAATAAATCTAATACTATAGATAAAGATGTATGTAAACATCTCGGAAAAAGTCTATACGATATAAAATGAAATCAAGTCAAACACACAGAACACACAACAGTCTCCCGTGCTATGAATTGAGTCTTTCCTGCACGTCATGACCTCTTAAACTTACATAACAGCTTATCCACCAACTTATCCACCAAAAATACATTCAACTCATAATTATCCTCACTTACCACAATTTAAGTGTATGTGGGTGTTTTAGTGTGTTCTTTGTATTCATCTCTCTGTAGAGGTTGCTCTCAACTCAACAAACGATTAGTATGAAAATACAGCTTCACTTGATTCTATGTGGAGGATTGCCAATAGTAGACACTGTGTGTGTGTGTGTACGTGTGTACGTGTGTGTGTGTGTGTGTATCTATGTATCATTGTGTGTGTGTGTCTGTGTGTGTGTGTGTTATTTCCCCCTTTACATGTGGGCATCATTCTCACCTTGTTATAACTATTCTGCTCCCCTGAAGTTACTTAGCCTTGCAACCAGTGTGTGTGCATGTACGCACGCAAGCAAACACACAGAAAATCTCAAACCCATTGCTTCCAGCCACTAGACTAGCCCTTGATGAATACAAATAACACACACACACACACACAAACACACACACTTACATAGCATTTGAGTCGATGCAAGTGCATCATAAGCGTCCGAACACCATGTTTGAAGTCTCCCTGCTTCCCCAGGGCCTTGTGCATAGACAGACAATGCCTAGAGTCCAGGAAATCCTGCAAACACTCCACCGCACACACAGACACACATTCCCATACACACCACCCATACACCGGCTCTCAACGGGCAGAAGATGCCGCAGGCTGGGGCTTCATAGTCTCTCTTCTATTCCCTGTATTGCTCGCGCTATCTCTCACACACAGCGCGTGTGTGTGTGTGTGTGTGTGTGTTTCCTTGCATCACACCACTAATGAGCTGATACATGTTGAACTGAAGTAAATAAACTGCAGACAATAGTTTCCTTGAGTAGAGAGCAAAGAGGGAGGTACATCAACAGCAGCGTGTGTTGGTGTGTTTGTGTGCATGTGTTTGTGTTGTGTTGATTCTCTCACAGCTCCCAGGCTTCCAGGGGTGAAGGCTTACAGGGGTGAAGGCTGAGCGACGCAGCAGCGCTAGCCAGATTGAGGCCTGCGGTTCTCTTCACAGTGTCAATAATGAGAAGAATTATAGAGAAAAACCATCACACTCGGAGAACGAAACCGACGTAGTGGTAGACTTCAGCTGTTAAGAGTGTGTTTGTGTTCTGTTACAGTGCACGTGTGTATGTGTTTGAGTGAGAGAGCGGGTGGAGGGTTCTTCAAGTCAAAGGAGGTTCTTTCCAACAGCAGTCCACCCTCCCGCCAAAAGAACCGGGACGACGGGAACAAAAATGTCCTTCTGCCCCTCATCACACACAAGCTCATTAAACGTATTCCCTTTCTTTCCTCGTTCATAAGTGGTCAAATGACCGCTCCCCTCCCGGGCACCTTCAGGGGGTCTTAGTCCTGCTTGCGGGGGGCACTCCCTCCAGCACCCCCCCCCCCCCCCCCCCCCCCACCATTTCCCCCGTTCAAACAAACATGGCACCCACGCCGCCCGGGTCGGATCCCTGCAGACAGGGAGAGATCAGCCTAATGAGAAGCCTTTGGTTGGGGGTGCGGAGCAGCTCTCTGCAGCCAGCCCACGTCCTTTCATCACACAGCCCCGTCCACGCCAATACGGGGGAGAGAAGAACAAACCTAGGAGGTCACAACACCGCCACAACCATGAAGGAGCATTTCTCTCTAACAGAGAAGGGGAGCAGGAACCTGTCATACCCTATAACCCTAGCATTCTGTCTGCCAAGACGCAGTGTGTGTGTGTGTGTGTGTGTGTGTGTGTGTGTGTGTGTGTGTGTGTGTGTGTGTTTTTTAGTAATAACATATATATACATATATAGCACCTTTCAAGAGCAGTTGCCACAAAGTGCTATAGAAAAAATGAAACACCTATGATGCATACAGCTGATGATTGCAGAAGACTAGCTTAAATCCCACCACAATAAAAAACATCAGTCGGCACCTCTCTAGATATCTCATTCATGCTTTTATTTTTCAATTATTGTTTTCTTTTTGTATAACTCAACAAAAAATGTTACAAACTCAAACATTAGAGCACCCCTTACCTATTAAACAAACTTATAAATTAACTGTTTAATAAACAGTGGAGTGCTCTCCCAGTACAGCCGAAGGATTACGTCAAGTAAATCTGACCTCTGACCTCTGTTGATAAGCCTGGGTAAACAAAAATCTCTCTCTCCTGCTCCTTAACACACACACACACACACACACACACACGCACACACACAGTGCGGTTACAATTGCCCGCTTACCCTTTGCCATTGGTAAGAGGCAACAAGACCCCCTTAACAACGGTGCGCTTCTTTTTCAATGAATTTTGCATGAAAACATCCCGCCCCAACACCAAGTTGCCTGCTGTCATACTAGAGCAGTGTTAAATGTTTAATGATGACAACACCACATGGAGACGCGCACACACATGCACACACACACACACACACCCACACCCCTCCCCACACACACACACACACACACACACACACACACACACACACACACACACACACACACACACACACAGTGTCAGGCTGCTGCTTGGCTTTCATCCTGACAGACATTAAAACAGATTCTGGGCCCGGTTCTCAACAGCCTCCCCAACCCCCCACCAGCTTGATGCTGTGTCTCTCTTCTTCTCCCACCACCCAGCCAGACAACCTGGATACAAACTGTGGGGGGGCACACAGCGAGGGATGACGATGATGTCTTATCAAGTCTTAGATTTGCCCCGTTTTGCATGTTTAAGAGCTGGAGAAGAGAGGAGGGAAAGGGAAAATAAGCCGACGACAAAGAAGAAGAGGAAGAATGAGTGAATTGTCAGGGGGACAGACATAACAGACAGTTGTGTTCTTCCCACCCACTTGGAACATCTTGACGCCTTTCTTCTGCTGAAGTTGGCGTGCTGTGGTGAGAGGTTCAGAGGCACTGCTGCGTTTAGCCGCAGTCGCACCCAACGTCAGACCGCATTTGGATGTGGCTCAAGTGAGGCGATTCCAAGATGATACAAAAGTTGACTGAAACCAAACTGCCTCAGCTACAGCTTTGGACCGTGCAACATTTTCACTGTACAACACGCTCACTGTACAACATGCTCACTGCACAACACGCTCACTGTACAACACGCTCACTGTACAACACGCTCACTGTACAACACGCTCACTGTACAACACGCTCACTGTACAACAGGCTCAATGTACAACATGCTCACTGTACAACACGCTCACTGTACAACACGCTCACTGTACAACAGGCTCACTGTACAACATGCTCACTGTACAACATGCTCACTGTACAACATGCTCACTGTACAACACGCTCACTGTACAACAGGCTCACTGTACAACATGTTCACTGTACAACACGCTCACTGTACAACACGCTCACTGTACAACAGGCTCACTGTACAACAGGCTCACTGTACAACATGCTCACTGTACAACATGCTCACTGTACAACAGGCTCACTGTACAACATGCTCACTGTACAATAGGCTCACTGTACAACAGGCTCACCGTTAAACATTCTTAATGTGCGACATGCTCACTGTACAACAGGCTCACTGTACAACAGGCTCACTTTACAACAGGCTCACTTTACAACACGCTCACTGTACAACATGCTCACTGTACAACATGCTCACTGTACAACAGGCTCCCTGCAAAACATGCTCACTGTACAACATGCTCACTGTACAAAATTGACAAACCTAAGAGATTAGTCCCACAGAGTCGTGTCAACCCAATTCTAACACGATGGTACATCGGGTCATACTAAACTAAAGGGAAATATAGCCAGCTGGACAACAGATGACAGTCAGTTTGGAAAGAAATAAAAACAACGCACATGAAGGTGTAAAGCATCATTGCGTCCACTCACACACACACACACACACACACACAAACAAACACAAACGCCCGCACAGTGAGACAAGTCAAAGCGGGGGTCAGAGATAAAGCCAAAGATTCCTATCCGTGCTGGAGGATATTGAAGCCTTCATAAGAAAAATACTGTAATATTGATTTGGCTTGCCTTATATTCCACCGTGTTAGCTTTATTTGTTTGGCTGATAGTGATCGAAGAAAGGCAATATGTAATAGCTGCAAATACAAATAAAAAATCATCCCTATGGAAACGCATCTGCCATGTTTTGAAAACACCTTGGGATCATCAACTGTCAAACTGTGTGTCAACCACCAGTAAACCGCTGGCCACAGGAGACAGAGTCAACAGAGAACAATTGATTATACAGGATCTATAAAATGTGTGGATGAATGTTATTTGGGATATAAACATTTAATCAACTTGATAAAATTGGGGTTTACCTGAGCATCCTTGAACATACCAGAACAAACAATTACAAATCAATCCAACATGGTTTTACATTGTCCAATTCTACGCTGGTGTTGAATTAGTTATATACGTCAGCTGTGCAGTTAGTTAATTTCTAGTCTCATATCATCAGAGTTTGGATTACTATGTTATGCCTGGTTTCCAACGAGCGGAGACGCTCGAGTCGGGATGGCTCGAAGTGCGACAGCTCGGTTATGCTAAACCTGGCTGAGTTTTCCACCGCCGACACTATAGCCTGATAAATTCAATGAAAAAGAAGGCAACACATATAGGCGGACAGAGCCACACCGAACCACAGAGCCGCTCTGTGGAAACAAGGCATAAAGTTCAATGGCAGACAAGCAGAAATCGTGGTGAGGGGCGTTTCAACTTTCTTTCGGTTCATATTTGTTACGTTGACTCATGTTGCTGGAGATGGAGATCTGTAAGCGGGTAATTGGTGAACACAAACTCAGCCAGCAGCTGTAAAAAACAAATTCTGTAAAAGGTCTCTGTGTAGACTGGCCACTGTAGAAAGACACTTATTAAAATCCCCTCCTGAAGCTTCTTCCACACATGCAAATGATTTTTCCTCTGTCAAATATCAGAGCAAAAACGAAACAGGAAAACGTCCTAGTTTCCGGCCTTGACTCTGGGCCGTCTCAACCCAGAAGTTCTGCTGTAGCAGGACTGCTGGGTCCGAGATTAGTTAAATACTAATTAGCCATTTGAATTTCTGGGTAAAGTTGGGTAATTGGGCGAACCCACTGTCGGACAATGGAGACAGAACCTTGCATCTTGGAAATGCTGACTTTGATGAATGTGAATTGTTGGCATTACTTTTGGACGACACTGAATGATCTTAACCAAAACAAACTTAAATGTCCAAAATGTCCAATGACCAACAGCACGTGAATTATGCGCATAACCTCACAGTTTCTACAGTAACAAATGTAAAGAGGTATTTTTAGCATTGATGAGTACTCAATACAGCCTGTATTGAAATAGTATTCAGCAGCACCCGACCTGGAAGTACTACAGGGAGCTACTGTCTGACGCACATACCTGTACCATTCAATATGACAGACAACAACTGCCCACCAATTGCATTACAGAGTCCTCCAATCACATTAGAGCAAACCACAAGGGGCGGGACTGAGGTTTATATCGTGCTAGAGGCGGAGAGCGGTCTCTAACGTGGTTAGACCTATGCCAAGCGGTGGCGCTGCTACATGATCCTGGGCGGGTTGCAGTGGGAACCTGTTGTAAAGGTATATCAGCCCTGTTGCAGACAGCATGGCTGCCGGTGAACACATCGATTGGCCAAATTCTCCATCTTCATAAACACCAACCTTGTTTATTGCATATTCTTAGCCAGCAGAGAGTCACGTGATCGCATTAGGTTTTTTGGACATATTGCGCATCGGCCGAGGGGGTATACAAAAACAACAGAGACGCAAGGCCATAAGACCTTACCTTGTGATCTTCACACTTAAGAGCACGAGAGGTATGCAGCACTCAAATCCCCCTGGTTAACTTCTCAGGGTAATGGAGGAAGAAGAAAATGATTGATGGATTGATGGATGAGGGCACTGAGTGATGGATAGAAGGACGAAGAGCCGGGACTGAGCTCAGTATTAAAGTGGTGTTTTTTTTGTTTCACTCCAAAACATTTTGGAGCGGGGTATGTGTGTGTGTGTGTGTGTGTGTGTGTGTGTGTGTGTGTGTGTGTGTGTGTGTGTGTGTGTGTGTGTGTGTGTGTGTGTGTGTAAAATCAAGGGCATGTTAGTCTGGTCTCCACTACTCACCCTTTCTCCTTAGCCTTGTCCTTGCTCTTCTCGTTGTCTCTGTCCTTGTCTTTGTGCCGCCCTCTCCCCTTGTCCCGGCCCCTCTCCTTCTCCTTGTCCTTGTCTCGGTCCCGGCCCTTCCGGCGTGCGTGGTCCCGCTCCCGGCTGCGGCTCCGCTTGCGGCTCTTGCTGCGGGAGCGCTGGTGGCGAGACGGCGACCTGGATGGAGCAGAGCGGTAACACCTTACAGCTACTAAACACACTGGGCACGACAGCCACTGAGAACCGGCGGTTCAGCAGACCCCATACAACAGACACCGCTTTTTCTGATGGTCGTTTATGGTCTGGAGAAAAGATGACTCCACTGTGGTGTCTGGCTTCAAGATGACCCACTGACCCAAGATTTCCCATTGATTCCTGGTTATGAACCAATAACCTCTTTAACTTCATCATTGACCCAATTCTAAGGTCCAGTACACAACCCCATATTACTGGCTCTCAAATGGCCGATCAGAAAAGCCTGATAGTTTGCCACACACACACACACACACCCACCCACCCACACACACACACACACACAAGGCCAATTAAAGGCAAGCTCAGAGGAAGGCCTGTCCTCAGTATTGATCCTGACACTGGCCCTCTGGTCATAAAGAGATTTACTCTGGGAGATTTACACTGTTACTTATGACGCCCATCCAACACACACCACAGCAAATGCCATTGGAAATGGAAGCCATGGCTCAAAACCCTGTCACTTATGCATACAACTGGGCAAAAATTACACAAAGGAACCATGGACACGCCATGCAAGAGCAAAAACCAATAGCTGTACTACTGCATCTGTGTGTGGACTGTGTATGCATGTTTTTTTATGAATATTGTAAGAAAGAACTGTGTGTGTGCATGTGTGTGTGCGTGTGTAGGTGTGCCTGTGCACACAGAAGGACGGCCAGTGTTGTGAGAGTCCAGCGGAATTGGCAGCTGAAATGCCGTTATTTTCCATCATCTATCATTTTATTGATTTGTCTATAAAAACAGTCAAACCTGCTGTCCGCCAGCTTTATTGCTTTCCCCCCACCTTTATTAGTTTGCAGTTTGGGACATCCAGAGCTGTCTCTCTGTCGACAGCAAACTAATCATCTTCCTTAGGCACCTGTCACCGGCCTAACAGACAACACTCTGACACCCGTTGGAATCAATTAGGCCAGGACCAATGCTGATCATGGGAGAGCCCATCTTCCCTTCGGAGGGCATTTTGGGACCAAACTGTGAATAACACGGCGGAGAAAATACACAAAATGAGGTCTAGAGAGGAGGGCTTGAATTAAACCATAACGTGCCTCTTTAAAAGACCAGTAAAAATGGGTTACAATGGGGACAATAATGGGCCTTGATTTGGCGTGATCTCAATACAAGTGGTTACGGACTTGTTCTCGTCTAGTTGTTCTCTGTGCACCTGCCAATAGTCTGCAGTTAAATCGGCAGAAATAGCAACCATTTATTTATTTATGTCAAATCCCCTCTACAGCATTTCCCAACGGTAACAGTTTTCACGGCATCCTGCCGAAAAAATACAAAGCCAGTTCCCCCAGAGTAATTAGAAGAGAAATTGGGATAATATCCTTAATGTTTGAGGAAAGAAAGAGTGGCAGCCATGAGCTAGATGGACATTTGATCTTGCATTTTGAATTCAGTAGGTACTGGGATTCAAATGACTGTATTCACAGATAAACAAAGAAAAACCCTTACATTAGAACCCAGTAGGGAGGTGGGTTGCATTCTCCAGGCGAAGCAATCCATCACCGGCTAAAAGAGGCCTTGGAATAAGTGTGATGACAATGCCAATGCGTATGTTTGTAATCAACATTAAATGAAGGGGGAAATACAAGTTGGTGACACTGTTCCAGGCTTTAGTCTTGTGTTTCCAGCCAAGCAACTTGCGGTCAGCAGCAACAGATGCCATAAACAGTCTCCCTCTCTTTTCCTGTCTGCATCTCCATCTCACACATCGCACTCCCTCTGCTTCTCTCCCTCTCTCTCCCCTCCCTCCCTCTCCCTCCCTCTCTCTCTTTCTCTCCCTCTGTAGGCAGAGAAAACCGGCACACTTCTGGGGTGTGTGGCAAATTAAATTTACTGTAGTTAATAGAGTGAGCCTATGCTGCTAAATGTCAATTTCCTGACCAAGTCCTTCCCCTTGGAGAATGATTAGCTAATTTGAGGCTGGGGATAAATGGGCTAATGCAGGACACACACAGATAAACAGACACAGTCAGACCCCATGCCAGGCCCTTCCCCTGCTTTACATTTTATTCCCCTTATTATCTCCAGGGAAAATGGCTCTCCCTATGGCCCAAACATATTTTCATTTCTATTAAAAAAGGATCCCTCACCCCCACCCTTCCTCACAACCTCTACCTCCCACCCTCCTCCGTCTCCCCCTCCTACACGTCCCCCGTTCCTCCCCCATTTCGCCATCTAATCCATTAAAATCGCAGCTCTGCAATTGGCCGGGGCCGTTTTGCTGGTGAATTATCAATAGAGTAATTATGCTGCATGTCGGGGAGCTGGGCTCAGGCTTATCGCCGCTGACCCCCCGGCACGCGCCAGGATATGATCCCTCGCCGCGGCCCATTGGGGTAATTATGTGGCCGGGTGTGAAGCTGTACGGCGCGATGCCCTTATCAGTCCCCATTCTATTCCTGCTAAATGTGGGGTTTTCATTGAAAAACGCCACCCTAATGGCGGCCGCGCGATACCACTAGTGTTGGATACAGGCAGGAACGTCCGCCGGGAGCAGACCCCCGGTGGAATCATTTATTATAATAAAACAGGGCTGGGCGTACAGGCTACACGCACCCCTGCAACACACACAGACACACACACACGCACACGCACACGCCCGCACGCACACAAGAACAAGAACACACACACACACACACACTCAGCCATCACCACCCCCGATTCCCCGCTGGAATAAGAAACACCGGAGTATGGTGAGACTATATTGCTGAGACCAGACAGGTCTTCATTGTCCTCTCTCTATTGATGACACGGAAATAGAGGAAGAGTGCGGGGCCGGGATGAATGCAGGGGACCTAGTTAAGTGATGTTCTAGAGGATGTAAGGCCCGGGGTGGGCCGGCGCCGTGCGGGTGATTAACGACCATGTAACCTCAACCCTATTGCGTTTCAGCAGGCGCTGGGCTGAGAGGGTGGCCGGGGTCTGACCAGCCTCTCCCGCTCTGCTCCCCCACTCAGGGCAGAGGCGGATGGGGTCCCATGAGAGCCAGGGCGGCTACCGGATCATCACTCACTCACACGTATCACTGCTCCGGCTGGGCCGTGTGTTGATCATTGATTTGAGGATGTGGGGTTTCATTTTGTTTTTTGCTGCACCACACGTTTAGTGCACTCCACTGGTTTGAGGAACGATGAATATATGCAGGCTAATTCGAAATATTCTCTTTTGTGTCATTAATATTCCCAGATTTTAATGTTTCCAGTTTCTGAAGAATTCCAGGCAAATTTGTTAAGCAGATAAGAGTTAAAGGTGGTAGGTCATTATAAGTTGTCCTAATGAATGCTTCAAGGGTTTAGTCCAAACTATTTTATTTTTTAAATTGTATTAATCCTGATGTTATAAGGAATTAATTTCTGCCAAAAATACAAATGGGTATACGGGTATAAGCATCTTAAAATATATATATTTATATCATTCCTGATGATAAAAGGAATGAGTTTCTGCAGAAAATATAAATTTATCAGCATCTGACAAGAGTGTGAGTGCTTCAAATATGAGTCACACAAATATTGGAGGTGTGCTTATTTTGTGTTTAATTGCTACCCGCACAAAAGGCATGTCTATATCTAGAAGCAATAACGGTATAGATGACAATAAGCTCAGACTAACCATTTGTATATTTCATCACGCACACATCCGTGCACGCGCCAGCACATACTGTATATGTAGCAGGCGCACAGAGCCGCCCATCACTGACACAGAGCTCGCCAGAAGACGTCTCCAAGCAGATGACAGATTGAATGGGAAACAGCCCGTACGGAAAAGCGAGACCAGCCCCATTTGAGCAACTTCATTAAAGCCCTGTTCCACGCCGAGCTCCTTCTAGAAACAGCAGCAGCTTCATATTCGACTTAAAAGTCCTGTCCCCCTTTTTTTCCCTCCCTCTCTCCCATCTCAATGTCTCTCAAAAGCACCTTGAGTGAGCAATGAGCATTTCCTGCTGCCAAAAGACATGGAAAACAGCTGTTCCTGTCCGACGCCGCCTGCCGAAGAGAATGCAAATATGTTAACCATCGAGAATTTATTACTTTTGAGTGCTCTTCAAACGAGGCGGCAGACACAAGTTTAATTTATGATATTCCTCTAATTATGAGCGCTGTTGAAATCATTTTCCAAGCTGCCTCCTCCCTCTCAGCAGCGAGTGTCTGTTCATCCTCCGTCTACACTTTCAAACACACAACTATGCACACATACGCACATTTACGTAACCACTTACAGCCGTGGTGACCGACACAAAATAAATGCATGTGCACGCACACACACACGCAGGCGCACAAGAAAGTACTGTGAAAGTAGCTGACTGCAGGCACAATTAACACGGGAAAGAAGAGGCATGAAAGATTCCACGAGATGTTTTCCACCACTTAGCTTTATAAAAGTTCTGTTTGGATTCCTCATAATCGTCAGTTTGCTTCTAATTCACTCAGTCCTACACACCAAACATCAGCATGGGAAGCAATAAAACCCACATAAACCAGCCTCTTAGCCTTTACACAACCCTTGGAACACACACACACACACAGTCACACGACCACAGGGTCAAGCCATTTAGGAGGGTTCAAAAGCTTTCAAAGATTGCCTCAGATCTATATGAACCTACAACAAGCCACCAATGGGGTGCAGACCATCTTCATCTTCGACGTGACGCAGACTAGGTGTGTGAGTGTGCGTGCTTGTGGGTGTGTGCGCGTGCATGTGTTCATGCTGATTAGCAATGTCTTCATTGCCACACATGCCCTGTCACTCAGCCACCCTGCCACAATCCTGAACTGAGCAGTCTGCTGAGCACCCATGCACTTTGACCCCTCCACCGCCTCGGCTCGGCGTGACAGCCATTAGCAGCTGGAGCGGTCTGGGGAGGAGGGAGGCGGGGGGTGGGCTCCCACTCAGCCCAAAACACAAGGTCAAGTGGGGGTCACACTCAGTCTAGGTGCTAACTTGCCAACTCGCTCACAGCCACCCCATGCAAGTGAACAGTCACTTCTCTCTCTCCTACGCTCCCTCCCGCCGCACCTCCATCCATCACGGAGTGGGTCAATTAGCCACGTCACGGTGGGGAGTTGTTTTGGTTTGGTTCACTGCCTCCATCTGTGGCAGGTCAAACGCAGAGTAGGAGACCGTGATAGAGGATGAAGAAGAAGGTGCGAGGAGGAGGAGGAGGGCGTGAGGCCAGCGGGAGACAACAGGTTAGGGAGAGAAGGAGACAGGAACATGGACGGACGGTAAGTGTGTGTGTTATAAACGGAGGTCGGCAGGGTGGAAAAAGAGGAGCGTTAGGTTAACATAATAAATGTGTAGAGGCAAAAAAAAAAGAAGAGGGGTTGATTCTCATGGAAAGAGAGCGAACGGAGAGAACAGACGCGCACTACGCCAAGCTGGCTCCAATTAGCAGGTGTGCTCTCAGACTCCCTCTCCCATGCTCCGCGTAACTCTCTCTCTCTCTCTCTCTCTCTCTCTCTCCCTTGGTCTCTCCGGTCGGGGGAAGATGCTTGTTCTGCCTCTTATACCTATGTATTTATGAAGTGGTTGGAGATCTGAGGGCCCTTACCATAACAGCCTTTTTATTGTTTAAACGTGGACGGCCCGGCCCCTGGTGTGCCTAAGTGATTTAGGAACCTCACAACTCGAGTATAAGAAAAATCATAAACGCTGAGGCGAACCATGTGGGTGGACTGCAAAGGAGAAAAAAGAGGAGGAAAAAAAAGCACATAGGAAGGGCCCGACGAAAAGCAGACGCACATTCCACTACTAAAGGGAAACTACACTTAATTAAACACCCAGGTCACGAGTGAAATATCACCCTATAAAAAGGGAAAATAGAAATAAAGAAAGGCACCATAGCACTCTATTTGTTTCCCCCGGTGGTGGAGTAGCAGGGTTGCCATTTGATAAAAACAGAGGCTTGTCTCATAAAAGTTTCTTGGAAAATATCTCTTTTATTTTTTTCATGAGCCGCTGTCAAGAAGAACAAGACGGAAACCGATAGGTAGAGACGGTGAGAGAAAGAGAGAGAGAGAGAGAGACAGTGCGCAAGAGAGAGCGAGGGAGAGAGATCAAGAATGAGGGAGAGAAAGAGAACAGTCAATCCTCTGTGGGAAAAGAAATGTATCAGTGGTTACTTTCTTCCCAACTCTTTGCGGTGCGTCCTGTCTGCTACAGAGCGAGACATAATTCATGTAGACATCAGGTTTAAAATCTCACGGCCTGGTTAGTCGCAGGGCTGGACAGCGCTTCGCCGCGCTGGAAAAACACGGACATGCTCAGCACTGTGTTGACGATGGCTAGCGTTTCTAAAACAATGGGCGCTTAACAACCGAAGACAAAACGTGTTTTTTTTTTTTTTGTGTATGCGTTTAATCCTTCCTAGCCTTTTGGAGGCAGAGGGTAAACGATGCATTGTATAATGGGAGTGACGCCTAGTGTTCAAATTCATTAAATTCGTCGACGTTAGCGAGCAAAGTGGAGTACGAAGAAAACACTGGCTTCCTCATTTAGCCACTGACAGAAGCAAAACATGCTCCGCCAAACATAAGACCACAACCTGTTCGGTCATCCCTCATGCCGCAGCTCTTGCCAGAACTCAAATTGATAGGGAAAAAAGAAAACAATTCTCACATGAAAGATTTTTTTTTTGGAGAAAACCTCAACAGACCCAGTAAGAAAGTGTTTCATTATTTTCCTAAAAAGATTGCTATGGCTTCAGTCAAGACACACATGATCCAGCTTAAATTTCTCGGCCCTTGGTGTCCCCCTGATTCTCTCTGCCTCTCCCCCGTTCCTACACAATTAAAACATTAGTTGAGTGAGCGAAACCACATGTTTCTGTGTGCATGTGTGTGTTCCCCTGCTTGTCCGCGCCGGACAGACAAGTGCAGTCAAAGATTGCATTAGCTGGCAATTTGCTCTCAAGTTGTTCAGGGGAGGAGAGAGAAGAAATGACAGAGGTTCTCTGGCAGGACAAAGCACATGGCTCTGCTTAGTGGAGCATACACACACACACACACACACACACACACACAAAGTCTAGTTCAAAGCAATCATTCAAACACACTTGCAACATGATGTGTGAATGGGCCCTCACATATGAACATCATCTAAATCAGGGCGATGTGTTAAAAGAATGTGAATCCCCTCCAAGTGCTCGTACCTACTATCCCTCTAAGTATTGAGCGGGAAAAGCCCCATTTTCTCATAAATAACTACGTGTTGCCAGCCCTACTACATCAGTACGCATCATTTTGCAAAGCCAAGACCTATATATCCTTTAAAGAAACACAAAAGAGATACAGGTTTATAGGGCTGCAGCTGTAGCAGAGCGCTGTCCATATGGTTTTGGCCACGACTTAAGATGCAGTACAAGGTAAAGAGGCCCGACTGAGGCTGGTCCATACACACTCTGTTCCCATGGGCGGCGATGGACAGGCTGCAAACCTGGCCGCCGAACACACCACCGCGCCAATGTGTGTGTGTATCTCTAAAAATAAGAACCGTGAACAGACGGGGTGGTCGTTTATCCACGAATAAATTATGAGCAGTGGTTGTTAATTAAGGAGGCTGGTATCGAGCGAGCGGGGGAGAGAAATACATTTAGTGTAAAAAAAATAAATAATAATAACCAAACTTTGCCGTCGGGCTACTCGGCGAGGTGACCTCTGCACACGCTTCCACATCCTGTTCCCCTGCTGGGCAGGCAGCGCAGAAGGGGGGCCACAGGCAGCCGGGACTAAATGGGGTGGGCAGAGCCCTCCCTCTCCCTCCATTTCCCACACAATTTCCCTTCCCTCCCTCCCGCCCTCTCTCTGTCCCTCTGTCTCTAAGTCCTCCCTGCCTACAGCGTCATTAGACCCTGGGCTGCGCCGCGGCTCAAAACAGCTCAATGACAACACGCGGCGCCTGCCAATTAGAAATAATTAGATAGTCATTTCGGCGGCAGGTCCTTTTTAAGTGTATATATAACGATGCGATGATGCTTATTAGCCGGCCCTGAAACCGAGCAAAAAAACGACCGGGGCCTCAAACACTTTCGACGCCGGAGAAAATAATTACGCCAGTGATCACAAAGCGGGCTGCATATCTCTGTACTTCACCTCTACGCGTTTCAAAAATCCACTTCATTAGCTCCTGTAATTAATCCTCCATTAATTGCAGGAAAAGCTCAGTTTACCTCCCTTCGTTTCTAATTATCATCTTATAAATAGTTATGGTTCTAATTAATGTGTTCATTAGGCAGTATATTTCTCTCAAAGCCTTGCTGGGAGCCAAAGGTCCATCGCGCTTCCCTCTGAAGCCTAACCAGCCAGAAGGTGAGGCCATCCTGCCTGCATTTGCTTTTATTTTACTACATTCAACCTCCTAATTGGCATTTAAAACCCAATTTGGAAGAACTTCAAGAAGCCTAAATGGTAGACAGAGAGACAGAGATGAGGCAGAAAAAAAAAGGCGAAGGAGAAAGAGACCCGAAACAGAGGGAGAAAGAGATTCATTTGGAATTCACTTTCCGGTGCCAAGACGGAAAGGGATGCTTTCAGTCCTGAACTTGGTCCGGCCAGATGGGGGTTTTATATAACATCAGGGACGGTTGTGTTGTTTTAGGCTACTGTGTTGAATTATCTGCAACAACCTGGAGAAAATCATGTTCCTTGAGAAAATAAATGATCTAATTGTTAATTTTCTTTATAGGTTTATACTGTGATTTGAACATTCTTCATCTCATGACTTGAAAAGTTTATTTAGAAATAAAACCTATTCCCATGATACAAATTTGAAAACAACAAAACATTCTTAAATTCAATCTCTTATGGATCTTATGTATGGATTGATTTTTTTCAAATCATAAAACTATTACATTTCCCCTTGAGATAACCTTGTTTATCTCATGGTGAAATAAAAGATTCAGAGAATATAAAGAAATGTTGGACTTACACAGCCTGACTTTGGGTAGTTATATTTAAATGTTACCATTACATTGAATCTATGCAGGAAGACCTTTCACAACTAGGTTGTATATGAAAGCTGCTTCCTTTAAATGTGTAACCAATCCGATCCACAGCCCGATCAGTCGGGGTATTTTATTTGACCAATCAGGTGGTGATTTGGAGGATATTCACACTGTCTTCATCCCTTTCCGAGATGCGTCGCAAACGTCCACCTGCCAACCGACTGCGGTTACAGTATAATAGCTCCCATTTTGTCACTCTTCAAGCATTGTCCAACAGATGGACGTAAACAGAAAAAGGGGCCAACCATGTTTTGATGTTGAAGCTCATCTTTGTTTGGGACTGTTGGGCTACTTCGCTCATTTTGATCTTGTACATGAGAACCCTAGTGTGTTTGCCCTTGCAACGAGTTTTATATATAAATATAAGGGTGTGTGTGTGTGTGTGTGTGTGTGTGTGTGTGTGTGTGTGTGTGTGTGTGTGTGTGTGTGTGTGTGTGTGTGTGTGTGTGTGTGTGCGCGCAGCACAACAGACTGCAGCTAGGTTGCTACCCAGGGGGCTGGGCTGCTGAAGTGTGAGCCTGGGGGGTTGGATGGATGGAGGGGGCAGGGGGGGGGGCGAGGTTTGGCAGGAGCGAGGGGGGTGATGGAAGGGTGCAGGGCAGCGGTGGAGGGGTGGGGTTCCTCTGGCGGTGGAGGGGAACAGTGCTCGCGGCGAGGTGGGGATGAAAGGGGCTGTATATGTCAGTCACTTATTCCTCCCTTTGGTAAATAAAGGTTTCTGACAACAAAGCCGCGCCGAGCGTGACTGGCCTTTATAGGGGATGAAAAAAAGACAACACTGCGAAGGAAAAAGGGAGTCAGAAAGAAAGAGAAGAGACAGACAAGAGAGACAGAGAGAGAGGGAGAGAGAAAAAAACACAACAAACACGTTTAGATCTCTCCACTGGAAGCATGTTGATTTTTATGGAGTAGAGAAGACGCAGCTGAACCAAACCAGGTCATCCTTCAGTTTAAATCAACACTTTGCAAATCGGGGTAATGGGGGAAGAAGGAAGAAAGGCCTGAATGTCATTCAGTCGAATGAAGGAATAAAGGGAGACGGACGAGTCTGTGGAAAGTAGAAGGGAAAGGTAAGGGCCCATGGGTTAGATACGGCTTATAAATAATAGACCCTTCCTTTGGCCCAAACTCTCAAAGCCCTACGCGGCCATACTGCACACTCACTTAGACACACTCACAAACACACACACATCCAAGGGGTCGGATGACGTCCACTTAATCACAGCAAAGACGCAAAGCGTAAAAAGCCCTCGCACCATCACGCCCATGCACGCTCCTCGTCCTCATTCACGTCACGCCACACCAGCGGTCATCCTGTAACAGTTAGTTATATTCAGTTGGATTTCCAGGATCCTGGAAAAAACTGATTCCACTTCTCCCTGTCCTTTGCACCAGACACTCAGAGGCATTTCCCTCCTGAACGCCTACCGACACCCCGATGCACCTGCCTCACACTCACTCACACACGCACATGTGCATACAGACACATACATATCCTTATCAACAGATGTTTCGATGTTTCAACACAAAACAATAAAAATGGGAGGGGGGGGGGGGGGGGGGAGAGTCAGGTGTGAGAGGAGGCCGGGAGGGTGAGACTCCTCACTGTATCGGACCACTTCGCCTCTGTTTATCTCATCTCTATTTGATCCAAGTAAACCCCGCTCGCTCTCTCGCTCGTTTTTTCCACAACCTCCTCTTTTCTTCTCTCATCAGACCGTGCCCCCGCCCGCCCCCTCGGCCTAATAGCTCAGCTGACCTTGCATGCACTCTGTGGGGACTCGAGGCAGGAGAAACCATCAAGCAGATGTACGACACCTCATCTCGGGCGGAGAGGGGAGGGGGGAAGGGGGGGGGGGGATTGCTGGAGTGAAATAAATACTCGGACATCACTCACACATATACACTCGGTGTGCAAAAGTACACGCTCTCTCGTTGCTGGCCTGGAGTGTCTGAGTGATCTCTCCCCCCCGTGCTCGGAGCAGAGAACCCCCCCCCTCCCGTGTTGTCGGAGTGATACCGTTAAGCCCGGACGTGGCTGGTGTGCTTCGCCCTGCTCTGGCTGACCATGGCCTCACTTCACAGGGCCCGGTTCAAAGCCCTCCCCGGAGTTCAGGTAACTGCATCTAAAGGATGCAACGACGAGCTGCTCTGTCGGAACCAGAGAGCACTACCGAGGCAGGGTCTCAAAAGGAAAAGGTGTTGGGGCTTGATTGACATAACACATAAAACGCTACTTTGAGACAAAACAGGATTGACCCATGTCCCGGAAACCCCCTTTAACCCCAAGTCAGCTGAGCGACCTGTACACGGGAGCCCCTCCCCCCGTCTCCAGGGCAACAGGCGGGCGGTGGAGACTTCTCCAGCCCACATCCAACCGACCGGCCCAGCGGTTCCGGTTGGTCTGTTCAGCGTGCGATGCGTCCCTCCTCTGGGGGATTAGTGGATAATTAGAAGTCTCCCGCTCTTGATAGTCCTGACAGCTAAGCGGGGGGGGAGCGGCTCGGCTGTTAGCGAGGGTAAACCCTGACGCCAGCACTCTGCCCTGCTAACACAACACAGCCCTGAAATATTAATGAGCAATGTAGGCATTTGTGTGTGTGTGTGTGTGTGTGTGTGTGTGTGTGTGTGTGTGTGTGTGTGTGTGTGTGTGTGTGTGTGTGTGTGTGTGTGTGTGTGTGTGTGTGTGTGTGTGTGTGTGTGCGCGTGTGTGTGTGTGTACTATGCATCCGTCGATACACCCCTGCCTCTATGAGCAGAGCTCCGTAGAAGGAGATATGCATGTCAAATAACCAAGGGTCAATGGGATGCGTCTTCATTTCATTGGGGGGAGACGGGGGGGGGGGGAGGCGGTAGTTTTGCAGGTTTGATTAGTCACACCAACACAGCAGACCCCCCTCGTCACCCACCCACCCAGCCGGGAGCATCTTTAGGCAGCTCTCAGCTGACTGAACGGGTGAATGACAGTGAGTGAGTGACTTAGCCACACACAGGTTTATACGCCCGTGCTGCGGCGATCCTACGCGGAGCCCAGGATCGACGCGGCTCCGCTGGGCTCCATCCGAAACGGCGCGCCTGTGATCCGCCTGTGATGAGGGTGGTGGTGGGGGGTGGGTGGGGGGGGCTACGTCGCACCTTTTGTTGGGCTGAGTTCACATCAGATCGCAGCACACGGCACTGCACTCTGTTCCGCTCTGTTCTCCCCCTGTGGACCGGGGCACCACATCTCCCCCGGTAAACGTGTGTGCATGATAACACGCACACACACGCGTGCATACGCTCGATCAAGCGGCCTTGCATGTGCCTGCTTGCGTGTTTGTTCGTGCGCCAACCGTCATGCTCGTACGCATTTGCACACGCAAGCGCACCCACACAGCCACACACACACACACACACACACACACACAGCCACACACACGCATAGACACACACAGATCTGCCGGCTCAGATCAAAGAGAATAAACATTAATGGCAAATAGGTAATCTGCTCCTCTTGTCTGTTCTACATTTCAGGGCAAGATTGGCTGCCTCTGGGGGGACCAGGCTCTGCCCTGATTGAACGTGGGGGGAAACAGACTAAAAGGACAGGCAACAAAAAAAAAAGTGGGTGGGGGGAATGATAAATGGTAAACACGTGATGGAGCGCTTTGCTCATTTCACATATCTTTATTTTTTATTTATACATAGAACTGAAATAAAAATGGTAATAATATTCGCTACTTCTAGCCCGAGCGGTCCTACCATGGCCCTAATCGTCTTACCCTCGCAATGTTCCCATGCAGGCGTTATTATTCTCATTTCTACTGAATAATACGCCTCACTCAGGCGCATGCAATTTCTCTCCTTCCCCAGCCGCCTTTGTCTTTTCCACTATTAACCTCCACCATGCATCTTCCTGCTATCTCTCTGCCTCTCTGGTGGTGACCTACAAAGGGGCCTGCACGTCACTTTTCACCAGAGGCTAACATTCAGAGTGAAGGTGGAAGACCTCTCCTCTCCGGGCTCTCTAGCTACCAGTTTACATATCCCAGTTTGCATCTCCTTTTCCTCTGCTTTTTTGTGTGTGTGTCTGTGTTGGAACACAGTGCCTTATATCCTGTTGGTATCAATCAGTAGGTCCTGTCCACTCAATCCACCTCTGATCTATCCGCTAGCTCACTTTTGCACGCACGCACGCACACACGCACACGCGCGCCGAACGCGGCGAGTAGAATATTAGAAAACCCCAACTGCCTTATATTTTACTGCAACCTCCATCAACATTGTGTAAAATGTCTAGGCGTAGGTCACATACATACCCCACTAATGAGGAGCAAAGGGAGGACACCCTTAGTTGTCCTACAAACCGAGACTTAAGAGTCAATCAGGTATCACTAGACAAGCAGTTTCATTTGCACACAGTCGCATGTCCCTTCCCTCCCGATCACCCTCCGCCCCTCACACAGCGCTAAGCCTAATCACAGCACTGCTTCGGTAAACACCAATATCAATATCATATCCAGTCCAAATCCTCTCCCCGCGTTTCATCTCGCATCACGCCACTGCCTGCTGCTGTTTTTAATGACCATTGGAACCTGCAAATAGGCCATAGGCAGGGGGCAGGGAGGGTGGGAGGCGCCGAGAAAACCAGATGCAAGTCACCACGCAGGTAACAGTAAACCTCCACAGTCAGAAACTGTCCCGGCAGGCCTTCAAATCCTGCCTCACTTTGTAATGAAGATAATAAATCGCTCGCTCTCTCTTTTGTTTGTGATTACAATGATCTCTACACAACCCCCACAAGTAAACCGGGGGCCTCACACGTGCATACATTATGACAATCTTTTCTGTGTGTGTGTGTGTGTGTGATGTGTCTGTGTGAGGGATTTAAAAACCAGCAGATTTTACTGGTTCATTAGCACCAGATTAGCTATGCTAATGACATGGACCACCACACACAGAAAGCCCCCCCTGTTTGTTCCTGTAACAGATACACTGCTGAATGTGAGTGTCTGTGCTCACATGCGCGTGTGTGTGTGTTTACTTTGGGAGGCCGGGTTTATTGCAGGTGCTCAAACATTGATCTTGCATGTACAAGTAGTTTGCTTAAAAAAACCCTTTCAACAATAATCACCAACCAAGCATGTATAGGGATAAATGAATCAGAACAATATCATACGTGATTAACCCCCGCTGACTGTATGTTGACACAAAATTATCAAATTAACTTACCTAAATGATTTAACAACATGTTAACGATACAATGATGGTCTTCGTGTAGAGCACAACCATGGTGTGGCACAGGAATTACGGTTGGTACTTAATGGGACAACTATAACTAAATACACGACCAGACCACGGCTCCCTTCTATACGTGGGGGGGCGTACATCTGGCGGAGGACGCTACCTTCTGTCGCGGCTGCGGGACCGGTGCGAGCGGTGGCCCCTCCCTCTGTCCCGGTCGGCACTGCGGCTCCTCTTCCTGCGGGACGACCCGTGGGATGAGCTGCTGCTGGAGCGTCTCCTGCGCCTGGATCCAATCCACCCGGAGCACACAGTCAAACATCATGGGTGCCGTTCAAACGCTCCTCTGTATTCCGGGCTTCACTCCGCTGTTTAGAGCCAAGGTGCCAGCACCCAGTGTATTCAGCGCAGTAGTTGTTGTTTTTGTCAGTATTATCACAACACTAACTGCTAAGAGAATGAAACATGCAAACATGAGAGAGACATGACAGTGAGAACGATGCTTAAATATATTGAGAGAGGGAGAGCATGTATGGAGAGAGACAGAGAGAGAATGGTAGATCACAGTTCTTCCACAGCAGCCCCATGCTGCACCCCTGCCCTTTCATGTGGCGATGCCAGTGTGTGCCGCATCTATTCTGTAAACAACCTACTGAACACAGACTGATGGGATGAAGCAGCTTCATTTGAAACAACCCTGGATGCTTCCTCCAAAAACAGTTAAAGAGGCAGTTTTAAATCTCTTCTTTGTTTTTGCAAACCGCAAAATACTCAAATCTGTTTAGCGGAAGAAAAAAAAACAATACTGGCATGGTCCGTTGGGAGTTTAGCGAGAAGGGAGAGAGAAGAAGAACAAGGAAAGTAGTACAAATAACACTGAGGCTAAACTATCAAACCAGATTTGTTTCAGTTAGAGTCACCAGGGAAGAGCCATTAGTATTCTAAAGGCTGTATCCCATGAGCAGAGCCTCATGAAACAACTGCTACAGGCCACTGGGTTTTACCACACACACACACACACACACACACACACACACACACACCTGTTCATGCACTGATAAGTGCCAGTCACTACCACTGCAACTTGCTGTGGTAGTCACATGACAGAGTGCAACAGATTATCATACTTCAAGTAAACTATTTATAAAGATTTGTTTCATGTAGTTGAATGCTGTTGATCTTAACCCCCTTATGCCCCAACCAAGGCAGACATGCCATGACTTCCCATCAGTGGTAAAGGACCTTGACCAAGCCTCATGAATAATTACCACCAAGTGGCCTTGCCTGAACAGCAACACACCACCACAGTGGCAGCCCTGGGTGGGTGTGTGGATGAAGGGAGTGACTGGTTGGAAGGGCCCAACCTTCAACCACTTGTGAGAGTGCTTAATTAAGGTTGAACTACTTTCTGACTGAACTGCTGCTGGACAATACTGGAATACATTGAAGGAGAAAAAAATTGACTAAAGCTATCCAGTAGCCTTTACCAAGCTATTGCCAATAACTTTTTGACTACCTGTTATAAATCATTGTTTGACATGATCAATAATTAGATCCCCATGTAAATCATGATTTTCTCCTGGTTCACCTCAAAACAAAATAAAAATTTCATGAGAATCAAATGTTATGAAAGCTGTCAGAGAAATACAAATTGTGGAGATTAGGGCAAACCTTAAGACTGTCCACTTTGATAAAATCATTGCATTATCAACCTCATGTGTTTGTTGTCAAAAACATGAAAATAGGAGCATCAATTCAATACATCTCATTTGAGAAGGTAACCAAGTTGTGTATTGTTGAATCTGGTCTAAATTATATATTTCTATATCAATGTGTGAAAATATGTGTTAGTTAATGAAACCCTCTAACACTGCCTTTGATGGACATTCGTATTTATAAATGTTCTTGGAACAGACCACTGTCACACCTGTAAACCTAACTACACAGGAAGAATTAATTATGATACAAACATGACATATTAGGTCATGTGCAATAATTGGAATACTTGGATTATAAAACAGAGTCATATACTGGACCCGAGTAATCCACAAAGTACTATGTTGACTTTTCAAGTCAAAACAAGCAAAACAAGTGAGCCCACAATATATTTTACTTATGAATTAAAAGGTTATTCCTCCACATACCAAAGATGTTATTTTGTGTATTGATCAAGTGTTGAGGTCTGTGCTTGTGAGTCCCCTAGTTTAAGGACAGTATACATATAGATCCACAGCCCTGTGTCGCCCTTAATGAGTGACATCACTTGTTCTGTATAGTCTCACCTTCTGTCCCTCTCCTTATCTCTTGATCGAGAACGACTACGGCGGGTGGATCGTTTACTGCGGCTGCTGGTCATCCTGCTTCCAGACGAAGACGAGGATGAAGAGGAGGAGGACGAACGACGACGCTGCTGCTTCTTCTTCTTCTTTTTGCTTCTGCTGTCATCCTCACTGTCCGAGGAGTGTCGACCCATGGTGCTGCTTACCCTGGTACAATAAGGCGTTAACACATACCATGTCGGTGTAAATCAAGAGTTTTGGCAAGACCATGGCATAACAATCACCGTAGATGTGTATTTGTGAACCACGTTTAACCAAGCGGCGGCAACTAACACCCTTTTGTATTTATCAGCCAGACCACACAGTGAAGATAAATTAACACATTGCGACACACACAGCTAACGTTACAACACAACGTTGATCTCATTGACTTTGTCAATATAAATATATCTAGGGCTCATATCAAACGCAACCTAAGCAAGTGTTGTTTATTAGGAATATCTGCAAGCTAACGATGCTAACTCTGGTGCATTGATGCCAGTTCACCACTACCCAATTCAGCGCCTGAAGACGCGTTTTCCACCACATATTAATATAAAGAACAAAACGAAGAAGGTTATTATCCCCGAGGAGAACACGATACCACTACAAACCTTTGAGTAGTAACTCTGGTCCCAAGGTTCATTCATTCACTACAGCCATAGCAGTCACAACAACACGGTGCAGCCGTGCTCTGACTAGACTGTGATGGTTGCTAGCCGATAGAGTCAATGAGGAGGAGACCGAATAGTCGAACGCAGAGCTATCGATACTTTGCACCGCACTCAGCGCTATCAGGAATTTCACACACAGATGTGCATTTGTTTTACCGTGATACCTTAGTATATACAGTATATTACCTAGTAATGTATCAATAATGCGGAAAGAAAGCTTTTAAATGTTGACCTTTTGAAATGTTAAAAAAGTGATAATGCAATAATTGTATCATTAAGCTTAATTATAAATTGATTATAGGCCTACCCAAAGAGCTGTATTAATAACGGGAATGCCATTGCCATATTAAAGGTTGACTTTGGCCAAATAACATTCACCAGTTCCTCCTATGATATTATAAACTCTGAATAATATAAATGCACATTGACCTATAGGCTGTCAGTCAATTAGGCTACCATAAAGGCCTAATATGAGTTGTATTAGACCTAGACTATCAAATCAGAAATACTTTGCCATACATACAACTACATACGAAGAGGGCCTGTTCATATTGGCAAGAATAGCAGGCATGCAGGCATGTTAAAATAGAGGATGCTGTGCTGCAATTAGTAGGCCTATGCATCAAGTAGGTTCGCGGATGGAGATGGGACAGGAAGAGCCAGAATGGGGTTTATACTTTAAATTAATGATGGCACAGATTACAGCGTGGAGCCTAACAGTGCGTTGTAGAGTAGAATAAATATGGTTAGATTCTACATAAATGAAAGTGATTAATTCCTAAAGTTGAAGAATTTAAATGTTAATATTAATTTTTAATCATGGGGGTTGCCAGACCCTTAAACTGCAAATAGGTGTTAATATAGATTATTAATAAACACGTTTTGCATTAAATTAATCAGAGCAATTTAGAAAAGGAATCTGTAGCCTACCTTATATGTGTGTTCGTATTTGCCTTTTCGTTTCAATTAATTGCTCTGTCCCTATGGCATTTAGTTACCTTCAACGCTGTTGAACAATTGTTTATTTATTTTTCAAAGACTGAATAATTCTAGTAGGAAAGCAAGAAGAAAACGTTAATTAGTAAGCCCAATGGCAACGCATCGCATGAGGCATTATAATTAAACGTTTAGCAGCTATTTAACATCCTAATGGTCTAAAAGAGGTCCGCTGAGGATTCATATTATTTGGAATACCGTTTTAACTAATGACTACAATTTTAGATACACGATTGCTGATTACAAAAATAAACCAACATAAAACCGTTTACATCTGTAACTTTTAATTATAAGCTTAGTGTAATAGCCTATATATGGATTTAGAAATGTGTCTCTAAAAGCAGGCCACTATTATTATTAACCAAATGCTATTGTAATTTATTTATTATTAATATTATAATTTGTATTATTATTATTTGTATTGATAATGTAATGCTATTAATAATAATAATAATAATAATAATAATAATAATAATAATAATAATAATAATAATAATAATAATAATGGAAGTAGCCTATTAGTACATCATCTAAAAATCAGAGCGACTTTCAAGGAATCACGATTCTTTTCAGCGTGAGCTACTTGGATAACAATATATTTTGCCAGCGTGTTGATCGACCAATATGATGCTACAGTGTCAATAATTGAAGGGGGGCAATACTTATTTCCGACCCCGGATCGTTTAAACGAAAAGCCCCTATATGCTTCATTGCAGCGCGGTCCTCTCCTCTCAGCGTCCCGGTCGGTCCGCTCTCTACCTTCCCGCGTCATAACTGTCGCTGTCTCTGTTCTCCCAGATCATAGAGAGACAGAGGAAGCTCCTTATACATGTGCTTCCCTCCACACGAGCTTGTCATTTTAGGTTTTGGCCACACCTCTGCAGAGAGAGAGGGAGAGGGGGGGGGGGGGGAGAGAGAGAGAGAGAGAGAGGGGGGGGGGGGGGGGGGGGAGAGAGAGAGAGAGAGACGGGGGGAGAGAGCGAGAGAGCGAGAGAGAGCGAGAGAGCGAGAGAGAGAGAGAGAGAGAGAGAGAGAGAGAGAGAGAGAGAGAGAGAGAGAGAGGGAGAGTTCAGCGAGAGATCCTGCCCATCTCCCGGGTGTTTAAAAACTAACTCGGGACAATAGCAACGAATCAGAGCATAATTAAATTAATTAGTCCTTCTTGTCAATTTTGGATTAATGACCAATAGCAACCTCGTAAGGACGATGTGAAACGTTAAGGGCTGTGCTGATAATGTTTCCCACTTCTATCGCCTATCATTGCATAGCGAATGGAAGAGGGGGCTCATCCCGGCATCCTGAGGGGAGGTAATTTGCACGGATCAAGGGGCAGGCGTCGCAAAGTATAAATACTGTGACTTCAATTGCGGAACACCAGCAGGTTCAAACTCCGCTACCAAGAGGAATTGCCTGAGATATCTTTCTGACGTTTTCACCTGAGCCCAGAAGAGGGAGAGATCCGAGAGAGTTGGCAACATCACCTTGCCTATGTGGTCGACTTGAACGGACATTATTGATGTCTTAAGCTGTTGTGGAGCTCAGAGCAAGTGCGACGGCGAGAGGGAGAGAGTGAGTGAGGGTGGGAGAGTGAGGAGAGGACAAGACGGAGAATATTTGAGGCGAAAGCAATGATGGAAGAACTCACCGCTTTTGTGTCCAAGTCTTTTGATCAAAAAGTGAAGGAAAAAAAGGAGGTGATCACGTATCGGGAGGTGCTGGAGAACGGGTCGACGCGGGGAAGGGAGCCTCTATCTATGGAACCAGGTCGCGAGGAAGTGAGTGCCGTTTCGAGGGGTGTCGTGCGCTCCCCGAGCAGGGAGCGGGACATGCTGGGCTCGGAGAGGACTAGGGACACGGGGAGCCCCAAACTCATTGAAGGTATACGTCGTGTTTGTGTTTTGGATTTCTGTGTGTTTTTTGCGAATTCTTAAACAACCTGGCTTTCATTTCTGGGCTTGGACTGTTATTGTTTTGTGTAAATCTATTTTAATGACGTGGATGTTGTTCGTCAACTGCAGCACATTCAAATAGGCTACAATTGCATTGGGTTTTATTTAGAATGTAATTAATACATCATAGCTGTTAAATAAAAATGTGCAAGGGGCATTAAGGAGTATTTGCCCAATTTTGTAATAACAAGAAATGGCACAAATATGACAACAATGTCATGTTTAGCTTCTTGATTTATGACATTAAAGAACCCAATGACACGATATAATCTTTCTATTATCATATATGAAATTAAACCAGGGAAATGGAAAAATTATAGACCTACTCCATGCAAATTATTTGATTAGTAATGTTCCCTGCAATTCAAACGTTATTTATTGTGTTTATTCCTTAAACATTTATCTGTATATTATTACATTGAAGTGTACAATTATATAAGCTTTATTTTGAAGAACAATCCATATGATAGCCTGTTTCCGCCTAAAATAAGATACATTGTGTGTATGGCTAAACGTCCCACATTATCCCAAAAATATATATCAGTGTATTTAATATTAATATTAGTTAACCAATAAACCACTGAATGTGCACTGTGCTTGCTGTACAATCATTTATGTGAAACAAAGCCTGCATGTATTTTGTAATGTTCACAAAGTTCTGCTTCGAGTACATAATATCAGTTGTTATTTGACATGGTTAAAAAGCTAAAAAGAAAATAAGGAGACCAGCTTGTTTTTAGACATGCTAATGCATATTTATAAGGGAGTAAATAATTAAATAGCTTTATGTAGCTCTACAAAACATCCGAGGTTTGATATTGCTGTGATGCTGGAGAACATGTTGGAAGCCTTCCACGTGGATCAAGGTCACGCGGTGCTAACCTCTCGTTTTGTAGTCGAGGCCACATCACTCTTTTAACATTCTGACATTTTTATGTGGTTGCTTTTTATAATAATGCGGATATGAAAGAAATGTTATCCTCTTATCTTTATCTCTGCCATGCAGGTAACACGGATATGAAAGAGAGGAAAGAGGACTCGAAGCCTTTGGAGGACGAGGCACAGACTAAAATCAAGCAGAGGAGAAGTCGGACTAACTTTACGCTAGAGCAACTTAACGAGCTCGAGCGGCTCTTCGACGAGACCCACTACCCCGACGCGTTTATGCGCGAGGAACTAAGCCAGCGACTGGGGCTGTCCGAGGCTCGAGTACAGGTGAGCCATATAACAATGATAGCATAATAATAATATATATAATAATATGAATCATAATAATAAGAACAGCAGCCATCACAAGTACACAAATTGTATACACATATTAGCCTACTTGTTGTATTATTACACAATTTAATTAAATTGCTTTACGAAACCGGAGTAATTATTTTCTTCATAAACAACACTCCTGTCGAGAACGACTTGAGCCATTATTCGTTCATTGCTGTTGTCAGCCTTAATGTGATTTAATGGAAAATTGGATCGCTGTACACACTTACGGCCTTTTAAATTAAGAACCCCATGTAGGACCTATGTTTGTGTGTTGGTGTGTGTATGTTTGTGTGTGTGTGTGGTTGTGTGTGTGTGCGTGTGTGTGTGTGTGTGTGTGTGTGTGTGTGTGTGTGTTTGTGTGCGCCCGCGCGCGTGCGTCTGTTTATGTGTCTGGGTCCGCCAATAATCTGGAAACGTTGCAACATTACTAAATCGTGTTTGCCCCGTTTTCCTTTGTTTTGTCATGACTTTGTTTGTTGTTATGGTCTGTTATATTGTTGGCCTACCATGCAATGAGTCCGTTTAATATAGTTAGGGAAAATCTAGGCCTACAAAAAATAAATAAGACGTTCACATGCTCGTCATTGCTACAGCCTGTCACGCAGGCCGTCTTTATCAACGCTGCCGTTTTCATTGGAAAAGACCATCTGTACCGAAACCTAATAAGGCCTTTAGAGAGGGGAGAGGGGCTCAATCTTTTGTGTAATAGGAGAAGGGCAGAGCCCAATAGTGACAATTGAGCATATCGCTTTTCATATGATTGATAAAACCCCCAAATATCTCAAGAAGTAGCCTATCCACCTCCAAACCGGGTCGCCGTCCAAGCAACCCTCGGCACAGGTCTATTGATCGAGTTTGACATATATATATATATATATATATATATATATATATATATATATATATATATATATATATATATATATATATATATATATTCAAACGGGAGAAAAGATTGCTAACCCCCCCTTTTCAAAAAAAAGTTAAATCCCGCGCTTTCGCAGGGGTCTCGCGGCGTGAACTGGAGTTCTAGCGAGCCGTATTGTCACGAGCGAGGCGAGTGCGAGGAGCACAGCTCGAGGATTATCATAAATTATGCATTATCTTCTACCCAAATCCAGATATGCAGTTTACTCCCATTTTGCTACACGGTATATGCTAAGATCCAATTGTATTGACAATAGCCTTTTTGTAGCTTCATCACAACAATAATTTCAAATAAAATACTATAAACACTACGAGTGTTACCTATAATTTAGTGTTAAAGATTCATGAATCACAGTTTAATAAATAATAGGCCTATTTCCATCTCAATACTATTTTACAGCTAATTTAAAGGACGTTTGGCATTATGTTTATATTATTTTTTAAAGGTGAGATATATTTCCGAAACATGATTGGACTATGCAAAGTATCCCAACATGGTAATAAAATGTTTATTCCATTGAGAATATTGGAGACTACAATTTGCAGCCTACAACTGACGTCAAGGGCCATTAGAAAACAAAACTGCCATCCTTTGAAACAGAGCGTTTGATGAGGTGATTAAACAAAACTGAAAGAAAATTTAAAAAAATTAAACGTTTCACTTACATAGATTTTCTGTAGATAAGGGTAATTAATTTTTGCGGCTATTTAACGAGCCTGAGAAAAAGAAGAGAGTGTATCTCAGATAGCCTGGCTCTGATGTACCAAAGCGTAATAGCACGCCGCTATTCGATATCTGAGAGTCATTCTGCTCTTCTGGGAGCTTAATCTACAGAAAGATGAAACCCACACTGACAAGGTTATTTATTATAGCCTGGACATTTTGAACATGGATACTTTGTTCTTCTAATAGGGACTACTTTATCCTTTTTCGGTAGACCTCTATTTTTCTATCGCTTTTTAAAATCAATTATCTTTGTATGTATTTTCTCTGTTATCTCCCCCCTCCCCCCATCCCTCCCCCTTCTTGTTGTAAGCTAAATGTAATCATTAAAAATCTGGGGTTAAGCAGCGCCATTAATATTTCAGGGCTCCTCTGGGATATTGTTTTTCTGCGGTTGTTGTCACTTTGAGAGGAATTACACATGCCCCCACAAGCAGCTGCCAATCAAGAGGGCTCTAATTAATTTCTGTCCCTGCAGGTTTGGTTCCAGAATAGACGAGCCAAGTGCAGGAAGCAGGAGAACCAACTACACAAAGGTAGGCTTTGATGCTCCACCCGTTCCTATACTCACATCTGTCCTCAAATGCTCCACGCAAGAAATCTATTATATTATATCCTAATGAACAAGCGTGCTTTGGCGATGGCCTATCGGTGGTACACATGCAATTTTAAAAGCAATAATTGAACATCAAGTATTGTTGTATTTTTTTCTCTACGATTCTTTAAGTTCGTAGTGTTTCCAGATTAGGCCTGTGTATATCTCACACGCTCAATCATGCTAATCTATTTTCCCCATTAAGGCGTCCTCATTGGAGCAGCGAATCAGTTTGAAGCTTGTCGTGTCGCGCCGTATGTGAACGTGGGGGCCTTGCGGATGCCATTCCAACAGGCAAGTGACTTTCAAGCGTGTAGTCTTTGACTACTCTAATTCCCGGACTGCTGTCTTGGCACAGTCCCTTTCCAAGTCTTATGGAGAATCGATTTCCAGTGTAGCCAAACTCTTGTTGCAATAGTCGCTAAGATATTTTGCCAGTATAGCATGACGGAGTTTAACTAATAAGAACATTTCTTTATCTTTTTTTAAGGAATGTAAATGAAAAAAAGGAAATACTTTTGCCGTGGTTGCATTTATTTAGCTCTAAACAAAATAAATGTATTAATTTACACTGTGATGGTTTACACTAATAACCAGTGACCCATTCAAATGAACGGTAGTGATGAACAACATTATTTATTTATTATTATTTACACATGTGAATTATTGAGCCCTTTTGCACCAAGTTAACGCGTGTTCTCCTCCCTCTCTCCCGTTCGTGCGTCCCGTAGGATAGTCATTGCAACGTGCCGCCCTTCTCCTTTCAGGTGCAGGCGCAACTGCAGCTGGACAGCGCAGTGGCGCACGCGCACCATCACCTGCACTCTCACCTGGCGGCGCACGCGCCTTACATGATGTTTCCCGCGCCGCCGTTCGGGTTGCCCTTGGCTACGCTCGCGGCTGAATCTGCTTCCGCCGCCTCGGTGGTGGCCGCGGCTGCGGCGGCCAAGAACACCAACAAAAACTCAAGCATCGCTGACTTGAGACTCAAGGCCAAAAAACACACGGCCGCGCTGGGACTGTGACGCCAGGACCCGCAGCTTTTCAGAAGGTCACTGCTGTTGACGGCGAGTCATCAAACTGAGCGTTAAACAACAGCAACAACAACCGAAAGGTCGCTTACAAAGTGAAAAATCAAGGACACTATTTATGTTTTCTTCTTTGTTTTTAAATGAAGGACAAGCGTGTATAAGTAAAGAAATATAGGCTATTTATAAAAAAATAATAATTATGAACAAAGATGGAAAGACTGGCAAGAGCCACGCGCAAGTGAATTTTGGGCGCCAAATGCGCATGGGGGGGAAATGGGAACAGGGAGCGAGGCTCCACGTTTCCAAGGTCCCCTGCGCGCGCACGCACACACGCGCGCACACACATACACACACGCACACACACGCGCGCGCACACACACACCCAAGCACACACACGCCCCCCCCCCCCCCCCCCCCCCGACACACACACACACAAACACACACACACACACTCACACAAAAACAGGTCTCCGCAGCTTCTTGGATGGAGCTGACACGAGACCACGGAGGGTGAAGGACGCAACTGGAACGGTCGATTTTTTTGTCTAACAAAGCGAACCATTCAGCTGTTGTTTTCTGTTCTGCATTTTGACTTCTTTTTAAAACTATGTAGAGGCGGGCCTCGTTATATATTTCCAAACTCTGCAAAAGGAAGGAAGAGAGAATGATTCACCAAGTAGAAAGTCTAGAGAATGAAGTTCATATTCTTTCTTGTCCGAATTGTAAAATTGCCTCTGCAGTGTTCACATGAATTTTCTTTCCTCACGGATTTAGTTTGGGTTTTTGGAATTCTGCATTTCCATTTCTCTACAGCCACAATCATTATATGTTAACAATGTCATCAGCATATGATGACCGATATGTTTGAGGCTTGTTTGTTATAAACGACCTGCCATACGTAAAACAATAGACTAAAGCAGTAATGTGAAGTTATACATGTATAATGGCCTTCAGTTGTTCGATTATGATATACACGTATAGGTTCGATATTTCCAAATGATGACCTTTCCTTTTTGGAGGAAAACAACAAATCCTCCTTGGAGTTTTTTTCTAATGGGATTCTATCGATTTGCCAA
>NC_136936.1:16357041-16367041 GCF_949987615.1 Pollachius pollachius
ACATTTATGACCATTTATACATCTGTCACCGCCATTCAACTGTGCTGTGCCATGTTGAAAGACATGGGTGGTCAAAGTAGCCGAAAGTTTAGATTGAAAATGGACCCTTCTTTTTCAAAATTAGCATCAATCACCTATATTCCATAAATGTGCCAGTAACACTTTGAAGTGGTTTGAAAAAAACAAAACAAAAAAACATGACTTCAAGCGTGCCTCAACTTGTCTTCACAGATTTGGGCAAACATACAGTGAAACTCTTTGATGAATTTGGGCTTAAGTGTTTTCCATCGAGAACAATAGGTTTGTTATTTCCGTTTAAGAATGTGGGACTGTGGTTGCATCGGAACGCAAACCAATTAATTAGGATTCAGAATGATACAAGATATGATAATTAAGTTACTAAGTTCATGCCTATACAAAATGCCCTATATACAAAGTGTTGCTATTAATGAAGTTGATAAGCCACAATATAAAAGCTTTGCTTTATTTAATGATTGAAGAATGATAATGATTTCTCAAAACTGGACAATAAAACAGAACTGAATCATGGTGTTTTTCAACTCCAAATCTTTATCGTGCTCACCCAACAGCCTGGAATCATGTTAAGATCTTGGAAAATAATATTTGAAAATGAGCTTACAATATTTGTTATTTTACCACAAAGGTTAAACATTTTCTTTTTACGGAGCCATAACTTGTGTATGATTTTTCCTTCACTTTTTTTGCTTTTGGAATTTATTTCTTTGAAATCCCATGATCTCAAAATATGCTTACAAGAGCACTTAGTGGTTTTTCCTAAATCGTTCCTCCCTGCGCTCTAGAAACAGCTGTTGTGGGACTGCACTGACAACCGTCAGCATGTGGAGCTGAACCTTCTCCTAACCCGAGTGGAGAACTGACAACCTCAGCGGCAAAAGGGACTGTGCTACATGGAATAAAACATCTCATTCCAGACCAACCAGTCTAATTTCTCATGTGAGAAATTTATTGGTATAAGAAAATACCAATTTAAATTTTTCTTTGCCACTCTAGTGTACAAGTTAAAACAAAGCAAGCCTATTCGAGAAAAACTAGATAAATTGCCATGATCAACTGAGACAGTTTTTTTTCTATGAAGTAATGGTAGTGCAGGGGAGAGGTAAGACCAGGTTAAATACAATATAATGTATATATTTTTTGTCAGGAGGCTGCCTATCAGGCAGGACATCATATTGTGATGTTTTTATAGATTCTGCCACCTGTGTCCCCTTGAAATGGTTAAATTGACAGTTGTATTGCTATGGTAATTTACTACTTAGGCGAGTGTCTGAAAGGCACTGTTTCCAGGCTGAATGATTAATGCACAAAAGAATGACATACACAGACATGGAAGCACACACAGACACACACCCCTCCTCCCCTCCCCCACACACACATACTCTTGTTCAGACATACATACACACGCAAACACACATACACACACAAAAACACCTTAATATCAGCAACACAAAGAGCTGGGAAGGTAACTTTAACGTTCAGGGACCATGTCAAGCTAAACTGGGAGCAGTGGCAGGAGTGTGTCCTCAAGTGTGTGTGCGTAGCCTGTCACGGCGTTGTGATAGGTTACCGGCCATAGCAGGACGCACCTCATTCCAATGCAGTCTAATGTCAATTTATGTCACAGTCCAGGAGACGGGCAGAGAAAATGAGAGGTCTGGCTGAGCTGTGTGACGGGGGTCCGAGCGAGGCCCTGGAGGAGACAGGACCCCGCGTTGGTGCGGAGCTCTATTGGATTACAGCGTTGGCCAAACAATCGGCCAACATCTAATTAAATAGCCCCCCATTAGCGTCCTCCACAGCGGGCTGGTGTGAGAGAGGGGTCCGCTATCTCATTCTGAAATGGGATGTATAAATAGACCTAGCACGTTAGCCAGTTACCCTCCCACCCTGCCTTTGGCTGTGTCTCTGCCTCCGCCATAACTACTTCTCACTCTCGAGTCACCACAATGGGATGCTTTACTAGTGTGTGTGTGTGTGTTTTAACATTGTGGGGACCTGAAGTATTTCTATTTACAGACACGGAACAGGCCTAGCGGGTTTTCCCCTTGATCTGTGCCATGTGCCAGCAGACAGGCTGTGTTGTGTGTTGGGGACCTGCAGAAGCTTTGAGGTGCAGGTTACTTTGTAATATCAAGTGCAGCGTTCACATGGCTATGGTTTCAACACCAGGACACTGGGTGGCAGTGTGTGCAGTGATCAAGAACTTTTCCCAACTTTTTTTTTTTGCCAATTGAATGAATGCCACATTTAATAATATGCCATGTATCCTCTTGCTTGGATACCAGTTGACTATACCTGACTAAAACTATGTTTTTCCATTGTGTGTGTTCATTTAAGTGCACATGTATAGTTTTGAATAGATCTTATATAATGCATTCACTCAAGAAAGGCAGAAGATCATTAAAAAGGCATCAGTAGCCCCGCGTGATGCTAAGGAGAGACGGAGCGGTATGCTGCTGCCAGTTAGCAGCACCAGGCTGAAGATAAGCATACGGGGGGAGTGGGATGAAGACAGGAGGCAGAGGTGCCAAAGACAAGCGAGAGTCAAAGAGGAAGCACTTTGTTGCAGTAAAGTATGTTAGAGAGACCGCCTCTTATCTTAATGAGGAGATGGACCCTTTTAAAGGGTCATGTGTTCCACTGCGCCGCGCGCTAGCTCTCCAGCAGGCCTGGCTACCGAAGAACGCCAGAGCCAAAGGTTAATATTGAGGGGGAGTCTTGCTGCCTTATGCGGCATACTTTATTTTGACAAATTATACAACGAGAAACACTTCTATCTCTGTCATCATTTGGGTTAGCCTTGATTTAATGATTTTGAAGATAGAAATTTAAGGAATTTTTTTTTAGATTTTAACCCCTTATGAACCAGCATCGAGTTAAGCTCTTGTCAATGTTATGTAGGGTTATGTAACCTGTAAGGGACAAGGCCTTTGCTCTTAGGGTTTCTGGCATCTTGATCTTGTAAAGGCAGCTTTACAAATCAATTCCCACTTTTAACTAAATCTAACCCTTTGTTATATTATTATTTATTCTTGATAACCTTATTTATTCCTTATTCTTTTTTTTATTATTATGTATCATGTATTTTTTCTTGTACTTCTTCTGTTGTTTTCTTTTACTTTACACATGGTTGGAATAAAACCATGCAAACAGGACCAGATTATAACATAATATGAGGTATTACCACAATCAATTGTATAAAAGGCATTGCTTTACTTTAAGGGACAAATTCAAATAATTAATTTTGTCAATCACTCATGTGTGTTTTGCCATAATGACCTTCCCATGGTGGTTTGAATTCACATCACACACTGATCTGTACCGTACAGGTTAGCCCACTCCCGTTGGTTATTGTGAAAGACAAGGGTTATCAGGTGATTGTTCTTTGATTGAATTTTGGATGTGCATAAAAACATGAATTTATGCATCAACAACAATCCTTTTGTCAGCTAGATGTGGCCCCAGTCCTCCACCTCTCCAGACCCTCTCAGGTGATGCTCCCCTCTTTGCTCTCACAAACGTCAACGCTCTTTCATATTACTCACATGTGTTTAGTGTTTTACTCCCTTAAAGCAAATTTGCTCCACTGAGTGGGTGGTTAATATCGCACTGTTGTTTTTCCTCTACCTAAATAAACGGGTATTTAGAAGCCGGCGCTGCTGCATGAATGTAATGCATTCTTATTATATTTCCTTCGGCGATATTTACAGTCCCAACACTCATAACACAAGCGATGTTCCCTAAATACTATTCATTAGAAATAATTGGGCCATGCTGCAACATGCAGGAGTGACTTAACTTCTCACAACCGCTCACTCAAAACGGCTTTATCGCTGCATAACACCAAAATGAAAACTTGAGGAGTCCAGACGCCGAGGAACGCCGGAGGACAGCGTAGCCCGGTCTAGAGGGGGGGGGGGGGAGAGGGGGGAGGAAGGTGGGGGGGGGGGGACACAGCCGAAAACCAAACGCTGTTAAAAAACGGGATCCCTCCGGCAGCATTATATAAGCACACATATGGGATGGTAAAAATGGAAGACGACACTTTAAATGACATTATTATAAAATGCAATACTCCTGGAATGATCCCTTATTAAATTAGGCCCTATGATCCGAGATGAATTTCCCGCTTCCCTAATCCATCAAGAGGGGATTATTAAAAGATAGGCCTCAACTGGCATTACAACCTCACTCCGTCTTGACTTTCATTATTGTGCATTAGGGCGCTGCTGGGGGAGGGTCTCTTAATGAGAATTACAATGATTCACTGGCCTCAGCCCCACTTCTGACAAGTCAAATATTAACTCCTCAGTCACAGCTGTCGGAATTAAAATACTTTGTAGCTGCGGACGTGCTAAATTAAATTGGCCTTTTATGTTCCTTACATGGCTGACCCCCGTGGGGCCGTGGTGGATCCCGGCCCCTCGGAGGGATCTGATAGAGCAGGTACATCGAAGGAATACACGGGCACACACACACGCACGCACGCACGCACGCACGCACGCACGCACGCACGCACGCACGCACGCACGCACGCACGCACGCACGCACACACACACACACACACACACACACACACACACACACACACACACATGGATCCAACGACACACACACACACACACATGGATCCAATGACACACACATGGATCCAATGACACACACATGGATCCAATGACACACACACACACACACACACACACACACACACACACATGCACACACATACATGGGTACGAACAACCACACAAACAAACATGGATACGAACACAGACAGGTACACATACACACACACGTGGAAAAGAACATGCACACACACACATACACACACACACACACACACACACACACACACACACGCACACACACACTCTCTCTCTCTCTCTCTCTCTCTCTCTCTCATCCCCCTTGCGTCCTGTCATCCTCTCTCTCTATCAATCTATTCGTTGCCTTTCCTTCATTCCCTTTCTCTCACCGGAGGGCCTGAAATCCTCTCCGTGCTAGTTGTTTGATCGCTGGTGCTAGCGACTGTCTAGCCCTGATCCCCTTTCTCTCCACCACGCCGCCTCTTTATTAGCGGGGCGAGCCGACAGCCAGGGCTCCACACCTGTCGGCTGGCCCCCGTGCTCCATCGCCAAACAGACGCAGCCTCCTAGAACCGAGCGGGGTGTCTTTAGCTCCGATGTGATTAAGATTTAATATGCGAGGCATGGCAAATACCATTTCGATTGACCTGTAAAAAGTTATATTCCAGTTAACTTGCAATCACTTACACACATGGACAAGTGCGTGCGCGTGTGCGTGTGTGTGCGTGTGTGCGCATGTGTGTGTGTGTGTGTGTGTGCGTGTGTGTGTGCGTGTGTGTGTGTGTGTGTGTGTGTGTGTATGCTGGGGGTAGGGGTGGGGTTGGGGGGGGGGATGTCTTCTGCGCTCTGCCTGCCAAACTTCCTCTTGGTGAGCAAAGTGAATGTTACGCTCTGCAACTCTGCTGTTGGCAGCTATAGGTCACACATACTGAGGAGGATGAGTGTGTGTTTGTGTGTGTGTGTGTGTGGGGGGGGGGGGGGGGGGGGGGCGGGGGCTGGGGGATGTTTCCAGCCTTTTCCCTCCTCCCCCCTTCCCGACTGTATTTCTCTTTTGCTCGTGTTGCCAACACAGCCATAAAAACTCCTCCTTCTACGTTTGAGATCCTCAAAACAAACAATCGATCTCAGAGCAAGAGAGCGAGAGAGAGAGAGAGAGAGAGCGAGAGAGAGAGAGCGAGGGAGAGAGAGAGGGAGAGAGAGAGTGAACGAGAGAGAGAGGGAGAGGGAGGGAGAGTGAGGGAGAGAAAAAAAGAAGAAAAGGAAAATGCAACTGTACATGACCTTTGAGTCGGAGAAAATAGTACAAGTATACTGAACTGGAAATCAGTAGAATTTACTTGTTCAGTAACTGCTGCCCCAGGACATGTCACCTCTCTCCGTTCAAAAGTCAACGGAATGAATAAAGAAGTGGATGGAGATGATAAGGGAAACAAAACTGTCCAAATGGAAGAGAGTTGAAGATTAATTCAGTGGGCAGATGGGTCCTGGTGTCAATTTAAGCGATTCTGATCTTGTGAATTGAAACTGGAGCTTCAGCTATGCCCCTTCCAAGTCACCCTTGACCCGCCATGACAGACATTATACTTGTACACCGAGTCGGCCTGGTCTTTTCAGTGTGTTTTGTTTTATTGTGAATAAATTCGGCTCTCCCTCCTCACACCACTGAATTTAAATCTCTGAGCCGCGGGTTGTACGATTAGAATAGACGAGTGTGAGGTTGACTCTAACAGACAGCCTGTCCAGGGTTTGGTATTATAGTGATGCACCGTGGCCTGAGCAATGAGGTTTCCTAGTGTAAGCACATGTTAACATGAAATGCCCTCTGTAACCAATTTCAAAATGCAGTCTTGACCCACGGCCATTATGAATGGCTGTGAACAATGCAATCGTTGCATGCCACTTACTTCAGTTCTCGATCATTTTAAGATATATCTTTGTTTACAGTTTACGTAATAAACCTATGGGATTTTTTGGAAGCTTATCTCTCAGATAGAGAAAAACATGCTTTTTTCTCAATGTGTAGCTCTATTCAGCTGTAAGTGAATGCAGAACACGAGGCGTAGGAGAGAGGGGAAGTCTTCAGACCGTCCTAATCAATGCTTCTAAAGGGGATGTGCATAAATGGCTCCATTACAGAGCAAGCCAGGGCTCAATGAAGCCTGATTTAGAGGACAGCGCCATAGCCCAACATCAGTCACAGCTTGAGAGTTAAATAAACCGTGTGAAGGACTGTTATCCTTACTGGCTCAAATGCCCATTAATCAGTCTACTTCAGCTGTCAATAAGGCCACTGGCTTTCCAATCAAACGGCCATTACATCGCAATAAGGATCTTTGCATCTTATTGAGTTAATCGGCCAACAAACACATACACACACACCTCTCGTCGCACTCATCGCTGTCACATGGATTTTGGAGTTCAGAGGTCAAGTGCTAAACAAATAAGAGGAAATGCAGAGTGGGACAAAACGAGGAAAGGTCTCCAACGTTGCAGGACCACTGTGGCTCATCAGAACCTCTGGTTAGGCAAACAAAGTTAAGAACTACAAAGAATAGTGTGTAACAGGATCTTCAAGAAACATCCTCCATGTCATCCACAAACATGTACGATACATATGGTAATTGACAGTATCCTAAGCCGCCAAGTCTGTTTGTTCAAGGAATGAATCATGCAGATGACACTCTGACATACGATCTGTTTTGTGTGCAGTATCATGTGAACAGGCAGCAGCATATTATAGGATAGATCAAGCCAAATGGAAAGTGGTACGTGCTAAAGGTTCAAAACAATCTAGCTGAAGAGGGCCAGATATAACCTGACCCTGTGCAAATGTAACGCTGTGGGTGTTTTCAATTCCTTCCCCTAGTTTTCTGTTTGCCGTCTGGCTTTGGGTCCAGCGTGCGTCAGACCTTCCCCCTGGTGCAGCAGGGTGGTGCGGGGGCTGTCGGAGCCGTGTGACTGACGGACGTGTCTGGTGGAGCCGCGGCAGAGTGACGATATCGCCCTGAGCAGGTGGGAGTGAACAAACCTTGAACGGACCTTTTCTTCCCCTAAATGACAGAATCCATCCTTCCTTCCTTCCTTCCTTCCTTCCACATTGATCAGTTATTCTTCTGTCTTTCATCAAGTCGTTCAACACGCTCATCCCTCTGGCCCCGCCCCCCCCAACCCATCCCCCCTCCCCCAACCCATCCCCCCTCCCCCCATCCACCTTCCCCAGACCTGCCCAGCCGCTCCTTATTGATCCCGGCTGGTGATTGGTCGAGCTGTAATTTGAGACGGACAGTGACGGATGAGCGAGGACTGTTTTTCTTTCCCCTCTCTTGCTCCCCTCTCAGGGGGTGATGAAGTCATAATGCGAGTGACAGAGCCCGACAGGGACCAATTGCAATGTGTAGCGCTGGCCTGAGTAACCTTTAGAGCCAATACAGGATGTCTCCCTGCACGTTCCCCTCGCCCCCCGGGCACACTGTGGACGCAGGACTCATAAATACTCCCGTACAGGAGCTGCGGCGGGCTAGCACGGCCAGCTAACCGAGAGAGAGAGAGAGATGGAGAGAGAGAGAGAGAGTGTGCAGCAGTAAAAGGAAATACAAGTGGAGGAGGCGTCCTGAATTAGCCAGGATTAATGTCTTTCCAATGCACTCTTGGTCCAGGGGAGGATGCAAAACGGTGGAGTTTGATAGTGAAAAGGACAAGGCAGGCTATGGACCATGATAATGATGTAAGCCCACAGCCCACTGAGAGAGAACGCAGGAGACACTGGTCTGGACAGAACATACAGATGGGAGCATGTGTCAGCAACAGTGAGACTTGGGGAGAGGAGAAATGCATTAGATCGGCTGTGAGGAATGAGTGGCCTCAGACAGTATTGTACTGTTGAGAAATATACAACGGAACGCACGCCGCAGATTTGTTATTCACCAAGTGTTCGGTCTTAATCAACACAGAGGCTAACCAATCACCCGTGGTATGAGCGGATATAAAGTGAGCCCGCATTACAATGGGATATTAAATATTAAAACATAATCACATGTAACTAAAAGACATGTGATCTGGATTATGATCTGAGGACAGGCAGCGGGATGAAGGACAAGAGAGAGACAACGCAGGAACCGGCTGCGACCGAAACGTCCTTGCTGTTCTAATCAAGGTTAATGGTGGAAGTACCGTCACTATTTATTACTTTAATGAAAAACAGAACAATCTCCATGCTAAATTGACCCCTCACCAAGTCCTGCCTCAGTCATCCACGACGGCAGCGGCCGCCATAAGTCCCCCTTTAATGGGCGTCCCCGATTCCTGTAATGACGTCCACATTGGATTTTAATAACAGCCAGGGAATATAGATCAGACAGACACGAGGATAACGAGTGCGGCGCCGCGATTGTTTGACAACTCCATCGTTCACCGCCATTTACTCTGCTTAACGCCATTACGCGCGGGCGGTGATAGCCATGCTTACAAAAATATTTGTTTTCACAGTCGAGGCACACTGATATACCCACATACACACACACACACACACACACACACTCACACACATTCCTATCGTCTCCGCAACACACACACAAACACACATCCCCATCGTCTCCCCAACACACACACACACACACAGCCAGCACTACATGCTATCGTTATAAGATAAGACAGCTGTGACTAGCAGGCTATTTTTCCTTTCATCTATTTTCTCTGTAATCTATTACATTTTATTCAACAGCACCTGCACCGCCCCGCGACGGCGCAGTAACCGAGCAAGCGCTCGTCTATAAAGATTTTACCCCTGCCGGTGGTTAAACGGGACATCTATGATTAATATTTTCCATTTGTTTTGCGAGCTTTGAGCTAAAATTAGACAGCCACCTCCTCCCTAGACAGGACAGAAGTGACTTTGGTTTCCACATCACACACACACGCACACACACACACACACACACACACACACACACACATCCATACCAGTACAGATGTACACATAAACACACACACACACACACGCAGACACTCATGCACACACACAGGCGTGCACAAGTATCCATACCAGCACATATGTACACAGACACACATGCACAAACATGCACGCACACAAAGACACACACACACATACACACACACAGAAACAAATACACACACGCACAGCGTTTCAAGGAGGAGGAAAGGAGAGGGAGGGCGGAGTGGGAGTAATTTCAGTGGATTGTGAGCGGACAGTAGCTCCGCTGGGAGAGCTGGCAATCATGGGGGAAACAATGTTTACATCGATCAGCTGTCAGGAAGATTTATGGCCTCATTTTGCTGTAATGGAGAATTAGTGGGGAGATTATCAGCGACTCAACACCGCCGCTTGTTACCCGTGTCCAGGCCCCAGCTATCCGTCT
>NC_136936.1:16372041-16377350 GCF_949987615.1 Pollachius pollachius
GTCAAGGCAGATTTAGGTGTTCATTTGTAATGGCTGGAATGCACTGTCATGTGCAAACCGTGCGTATGTTATGACACGCACCACTGGATTGTTAGCTTTAGAGGAGTGTTGGATGCTGCTGAGGAGCTGTTGACAATGATTATTTTCGTCTCAATTATGAAATGCCACAATGGCGTTTTAATATCAAACACAAAATCCCAGACATGCTGTCTAAATCGCTTCAAAATATTAAAAGGGTGCTCAGCTTTTATAGATGGAAATGTTAACTTTCATCTCATCACTACGGGAATCATTTTGTTGGTTTGTATTTGGCATGCTCAGGATAAAGAAATAAAATAGTAAGCATCTATTTGGTTGTAGTGACAACAATTAAGGCAGGTGTTAATCTATCTACGAAAGATTTATGAGCTCTGTGTTAATGATGCTTTAAGTATCAAGTAGCATAAGGAATGCTAGCCCACACAAATCTCTTTGTTTTCTGTAATCACTTTATGTTGAAATTACAACACGGATATGAATAGCTACATTTTGAACACATGAAATAGTATTTTTTACTAAACAATTTGCCATCTGCCCAAAGCTGAATGTCTCTGAAATGCCCGTCAGTTTCATAAGTAAAGTAATGGAACTCAAATCCATTAGTTTACATCATATTTAGAGAGCCTTGGGGCGGCACGGAAAACATAATGTTCCATGTGGTTAATTAAACCACCCTACGTATGTGTGTCTGTGTGGGGGGATGTGTGTGTGTTTGTGGGGGCTGGGAGTGGTTTGTGTATCTGTGTGTGTGTGTGTGTGTGTGTGTGTGTGTGTGTGTGTATGTGTCTCTGTGTCCACATCTTCCGTCCATGTGTACATATATCTGTCTTTCCGAATGTATGTGTTTTTGCGTGTGTGTGTGTTTGTGTGTGTGTCTGTCTGTCTGTCTACATTTACACGACTATGAACCCTTGAATAGCTAACATCCACATTCTAAATATTCCTCAAACTGGATCGTGGTGCACATTATACTTGTATAAAGTATAGCACAGGCAAAACATCTCATCCAAATTTTTGTATATATGTTTGTGTTCTGAAGTACTGATTCATAAAAAGCTACAGTATATGAGCACAATGTGTTTATTGTATTTTTGGCTACTGTGAGTGATGGTAGGCCTTTGCCTCGACCCTGTGGAGATGGGCTGGGGTGTCTGCATACACACAGCTGTGTAGCATCTGCACGGCCATTGTCTTACAGGTTCAGATGTCATTCTTCAACAATGAACAATCTGGAATCAGTACAAATGTTTATACTGCTCATCAACACTGTTATTGTCACCACGCACCGACCGACGGACGCCCCCCGTATTACAGAACACACTGAATATACTGAGGAAAGTACCCATTTCTGCAGCCAATGGCAACCTTATGTCGCTTGTGTATGTTTTGTAAATATGGAATTTGAATCTTGGCGTTTTTAAAATAATTTATGGATTTTTAATTTTTTCTGGATTTTCCTTTAATTAAGCCTAAATGAATGCTCTATAATCACACTGAAAGATGCATGATTGCAACACATGTATATGTGTATATATTGTATATATATATATATATATATATTTATACTGTATATGAACATTCACAGTCAATTTGGATAACACTGTGAGAACACTCATTCAGCATTTAAAAGGGTGAAGTAAGCTGTATTTTATTATTAAAATTTAAAGCATCGCCTTCTGTCTAGGAAGGTCTGTACTGTATATATAGTGTACTCTTCTGCTCCAAATCTAGGGATTTCTGACCAATTGAATCAGGTAAGGCGGTAAGGCCTTAGCCCCGCCCTTACCTGGGGCAGTGAATGACAGGTACGATTGGCCTCAACTGTGTCCTGGATGAGTGACAGCCCACATTGGCCGAGGCAAGATGGATGACGTTGGTGAGGCAGACACCAGCCCTTCTCTACTGTTTCTCTTATTTCTCTCAACATATTCTTTCATTTATCCAAGCATATCATCACACCGCATCTTGATTCCCTACACACTGTTTCACTTAACTTTTCCTGCCTTTCTTCTTCGCTTGCGTTTGTCTTTTCATGCTGTCATTTTAACACTGTTGTTCATTTCCCGTTAATGTAGATGAATAACCCTTGTGGAGAACTGAAGCGCGCTCGGGAGCCACATGTGAGGCTTACGAAACTCTCTTTGTCTTGAAACAGGTGTGTGCGTCGCACAGGTAATAACTTGATGATGAATTATTAACTTTGAAATGAAAGCAAAACATACGCTTTGAGCGGATCATTAGGTGTCTATTAATCACTCAATTATCTAAACGGTTCAATGTGTACATTCGGCTCGCTGGGGATCTAACGCTGAGACATCAGTTAAAACAGCCTAATGAACTGTGCCGAATCCATCATGAAGCGCTAAATGATTAGCAACCGTGTCTTGGGGGAATAGTTCAAAGGGAACCTCAAAGTGTTTCCCTTTTAGTGAAGCCTTCCCTTCAAACGCGCAACATAAACACATCGCTTACGACTACACAGGCGGAAAAAAAATCTGTCCCAGACGCCTTTTATTTAAAAGGAGCAAATAACGATTCATCACCAAAAAAAGTTTAGAGAGGCTAAATTTGTTTGTATCAGAAGGGAGCGACCTTTGCGTCGTGGCTGCCGAGATTAAAGTCATGCCGGGCAAAAACAAATTAGCATAATCCGGTCATAGGCGCGCACCGCGGGACGCTCCGGAACAGAGTCTCGCTGGTGTTATGAGTGTCTGTGGGGACCTGGTGTGGCGGTGTGGTGGCGTGGCGGCGGAGTCCAGAGACTCTGAGGGATCACTGGCGGATCCATTGCTGGGGACCACAACGTAATTAAAATGACACAAACAAAGTGAATCTAATTAGGAGTCCCAGCGCTCGAGCTCGTTAGTGCCCTACACTGCTAAATTATTTTCCTCCATGGAAATAAATGAGGCCACTTGTCTTTGCAGATTCGGGCCCTGCGAGGTACTCAGGGATGAAGCACATGCTGGGAGTAATTATTGAAGTGTAACTAGTGGAACAGAATGTGCTGTGTACTATGCACACACACACACACACACACACACACCCACACACACACACACACACACCCACACACACACACACACACACACACACACACACACACACACAGACATAAACATGGACACATAGACATACAAACGTGTAGACCCCCCCCCCCCGCACGCAGCACACAGACACACACAAACTAAATAGATGTGGGCATACACGTGCATGCACACACACAGACACAGACACGCACACACACACACACACACACACACACACACACACACACACCCACACACATATACACAAACATGTAGACCCCCCCCCCACACACACACACCCGTACAAACGTACATACACACTAAAATGTTTACAGGCATAATATGTTTTTTGGCCAGGATCGTGACGGCCACACGTGCACACGCATGCCTTAAATCACAAGCTTGAGTGCTTTGCATTAAAATCTAGCACCAGATGAATACGCGGATGTGAGAATGTTAGTTTTCAAAACATCCCAGCCACCACCTGCATACCATTAAACACAAAAGCCCCTCGCTCATCAGAAACTGTTGAGTCTGCTGTAGAGCGCGTCTCTCTCTCCTTCTCACACCGCCCCACTCATCTAGCCACATCCCTCCTATTTTAGACACACTCGATCACAAACACACAAACACACAGACACATAAACACACATAAACACACACGCGCACACGCGCACACACACACACACACGCACGCACGCACACACACACACACACACACACACACACACACACGCGCACAACCACACACGCACGCACACACACACACACACACACACACACACACACACACAGACACACACACACACAGGAGCATTCTCACCCTTCTCTCCACTGCCTTATCAATCCACACCATTCCCCCAGACCCCCCACACACAAACACACACATACACACACGCACACACACACACACACACACACACACACAGACACACACACACACATGCGCACACACACACACATACCGTGGCTGGCTGAGGTAAGTGAATCCAGTGGCTGATAGTTTTCCGGGAGCCTGGGGAGCCATTGCGGGCCCATTAGGAGGTTAAGTGGAGGAAACCCTCCGCTGCTCTGCTGCTTGATTCCAGCCCTCTGACCCCACGCGGTCCTGGCCGGAGCCTGGGAAACCCTGTTAGTGATGATGAGACACGCCGCACGAACACACATACACACGTGCACAAAACCGTCCGTGCGTGCGTGGATGTGTCCACTGGACGCACACGTGGACGAACGGAAGGGGTTGGATGGGGCACACACAAGGAAAGACACAGAGTGGGGACCATGCATGCATGTGTACACATACACGTACACACAACACACACACACACACACACTCACACACACACACACACACACACACACACACACACACACACACAGGCACACAAACACACAGGCACACACACACACAGGCACTCACACACACACACACACACACACACACACACACACACACACACACACACACACACACACATACACAGACACAGCAGACATGTAGGAAGCCAGTACAGTGCGTGCTGCTGACAGGTAGATGGCTCTCAGTAGACCAGTAGCTGTTTGGGAAGGGGGTGCGGGGAGGGGGTTTCCGGCCAGACGACAGTAGACCGGTTGGAGGGCAAGTAAAGGGCAGACGTCAGCATCATGGTTTCCATGAGCCTCACAGTTCCCACAAAGGCCCTCGCTTCGCTGAGAGTAGGTGGAGATTTGTATATTCATAAGGCCTGGGGCCAGAGCACGGCGTCAGTTACACTTTAATAATTACTCTTCACAATGAAAAACACAGGATTTTCTATAGAGCTGGAGGAGAAATCCTTCTCTATCGAAAATATTGCTTTTTAGACGATCCTGAGTATGAAGGAAAAAAGGAAAGCGTTGAAGAAACAGAGCGTTCTGAATGGGGCACTGACATGATGTACATTATGTCCCTGCACCTTGGCTGACACCTGCACCAACGTACATGCCCTTCACAATTTTTACTTTGGCGAATACATTTCTGAATCTAATGCTGACTGGAATGATTTCAGCTTTAGTGTTCATTCTCCCATCTCTCCTTGCCTCGCCTAAATGGGAGGCGGGGGTCGGGGGGTGGTGCCTGTAGACCTACAGCCAAGGCCTGCACCAGGAGAGAAGAGGAGAGGGAGGAGAGAGGAGGAGAGGAGGAGGAGAGGGAGAGGAGAGGAGGAGAGGGAGAGGAGAGGGAGAGGAGAGGGAGAGGAGAGGGAGGAGAGAGGGAGAGGG
>NC_136936.1:16377550-16385050 GCF_949987615.1 Pollachius pollachius
AGCTTTCCCTGTGCGATCCATTTAGCGGCGGGCCCCCGTAATGAATATGTACATTGAGAGAGGGGGGAAGGGGGAGGGTACCTTGCTGGTGCTGGTGCTGGTGGCTGGGGGATGGGGGTGCTAGTGGGATGCCGGGGGGGGTCACGAGCAATCAACCTTGAATTCAATTATGCCGGTGAAGGTTAATGACTGTGCTCCGTGGTCAGCGAGGCACGCGCCACGACACCCATTAAAGCAGCTTGTCAAAACTGACAATGTGACTGTGTGTGTGTGGGGGGGAGGGAGGGATAGGGGGGAGATGGGGAGGGATAGGAGGGAGGAATAGGGGGGATGGGGGAGGGGATAGGGGATATGAGGGGAGGGATAGGGGTAGGTAGGGAGGGATAGGGGGAGTTGGGGAGGGATAGGGGGAAGTGGGGGGAAATAGGGGGAACATAGAGGGATACAGGCAAAAAGCAGGCAGGTGAAACAGATCGCGTGGCCTAGATGGCCGTCTAGTAACGCAGAAAGAGATGGAGGGAATTATGAACGGGAGATGGAAAAGAGAGAGAGAGAGCGAGAGAGAGAGAGAGAGAGAGAGAGAGAACCGAGAATAGCCGCCAGATAGACGGACAGATAGATAAAACGGCGTCTGGCACGGGTGCCGGATTATATTAAGTCCTGTTCAACAAATCAGATTTTAAAGCTCTCTCTTCTCTCAAACAACCTCCCCCCACCATCCTTAATTCTAACCTCGAGTCTATCTCTCCCTCTTGCCGCCTCCCCCGGGGGGGGAGGCTGAGCTGTAATATGATTAGTCTACATAAAGACGTGTCTGGAGTCCAATTCACTGCTCACTAATGAGGCGCCCTGGCTGCCCGGGACACAGCACCACTCATTCTCCCCCCAGCACCACTCACCTGCTGCACACACCAAACCACCACCACCATCACCATCCTCGTCATTACAGTCCTCCTTAACCCACTGCCACCCACAGCCTCCTTTCACACTGTCCCATATAGTCGACCCACTGTCTGTGCCATAGAGTAAGACAGATCTACTATCTGTCAGATCCCCTGTCTGTCCCATAGAGTCAGATCCCCTGTCTGTCAGATCCCCTGTCTGTCCCATAGAGTCAGATCCCCTGTCTGTCCCATAGAGTCAGATCTACTGTCTGTCCCATAGAGTCAGATCTACTGTCTGTCCCATAGAGTCAGATCTACTGTCCGTCCCATAGAGTCAGATCTACTGTCTGTCCCATAGAGTCAGATCTACTGTCCGTCCCATAGAGTCAGTTCCCCTGTCTGCCCCATAGAGTCTGATCCACAGTCTGTCCATATAGTCAGATCTACAGTCTGTCCATTCTGTCAGATCCACTGCCGGCCCCACAGAGTCAGATCCCCTGGCCCATTACTTCTCTCATCTTGAGAATTGTAATAGAGAAGATAGTTTTAACATAGTCTTGTGACTAGCATCCTTTGTCATGCTATCCAAAATCCACTATCAATAGGGACAGCATTAGTTATATTGTAAAAGTGTTTAATTCTCTTCACCCCCCGCATCTCACTCCGTTTCTCTAACTCCCCTCCTCTCTCTCTCTCTCTCTCTCTCTCTCTCTCTCTCTCTACCTGTCTGATCTCCCTATCCCAATTACAAACACACACACACACCCGCACACACGCACGCACGCACGCACGCACGCACACACACACACACACACACACACAGAAGCAGGTCACTAACAGCTGTGAGGCCCTCACACGGTCTTCAGGGAGCACATCACACACATCAGAGGCAGGGAATGTGGGGACATGTGTGTGACAGGGCCACCACATGGGGACCAAGGGCTGGCTCCGTATTGATGGATGAATAAATGAATGAATGAGGAGCTATCGGGGAACCTATTGATTGTAGGCCAATTCACTGATGAATAGATGCCAATAGATTGTCCTGGTCATGTTTGTCGCTTGAATAGTGGATTAGGGTTAAAGCAGTAGGGTGGATTGGAGGCAGTGCTCTGCTCTCTCTATATCTCTCATTCCACCCCTGTGGACCTCCCTCTTTGTTTTCATGTGCTCACAGTGGACAGTGAATAACCAGCTAAATGCACAGAGGTCGAAATGTCTGCTCCGCATGTTGACAATTTCCCATTGTTCACAATGCTAACATTTCCCTGAGGAGAATGAGAGCTATTTTCTGACCTCACTGCTTGTTGCTTGTTTGTTTGTTCCCTTTGTGGACGTTAAATCTTAGTGGCATAGCCAGGCAAAGAGAGAGATTTGACAGAGTACAAATGGATGGCCGGAAGGGGATAATGAATGGATGGATTGATATGGTATTGAGAAAACATAGTAGCCTATTGAAAAATCTGTGCACTCAAACACTATTTCAAGTAGTTACGCTATCGAAAGTCTGTTTACAATACTAACAAAAAGGACTATGGCAATGGCCTCCACAATCATAATATCCCATAGTTTTAAAACCCTAACTTTCACTTCCTCCGTGTTGAGATAATCTAACTCTCTTTTCCTGGTTTTATAATCAGACACTTCCTGTTTCATGATTTATTTCCTCTTCCTGGAGTGCACAGGGCTGGGAGGAGGAAACGCAGCACTGCTGTACTGGTTTTGATTAGAAACAAGTGTGTCCTCTCTCCCTTTGTCCTCCGGAAAAACAATTATTGTCTCTCTGAGCCCTAACTTTCCTCCACTTCCCCTCTGGCTTTTTATTTTCTTTGTTGACTTGTATTGCATCTATTTCTTTGACGCTGCATTAATGTTGTGACATAACATCACTTAAACTTGGCTACCCTCCGTCCCCCTAATTAAACCCCATAAATGTATTAAACCGCGGAGCTGAAGTTACTTAGCTGCATCATTATGAAGCACATTATCGAATTGCCTGTCTTGGCACCACGCGTCTCTAGCGTTTCAGGTTACGGTGCAGTTTTCTGTGAGCACTTATCCAGCTGCAGCGCGCCACAGTACACACTACAAAACACACTTTGACTCAGTTTTAAAACCACAAATAGGCTTTAGAAAAATAACATTGTGATTAATGCATGCTAACTACATAATATAACTTTAGAAATGTAATTAACCCTAACTTCCGTGCATAATTGTCCCAGTTGTGTTATTCATTACGTCCCCACTGAGAGCAAAGCACTGCGATATGAGATGCATATTAGAGCCATTACTTTTTGATGCTAGGAACACGACTTAAAGAGCACCATTTATTATTTAGCCTCTCCCTTTGTTTCCACCGTGGATCGTTGCAGTGAATACCGCAGCGCGGTTAAGCAGAGATCCAAGGCTGCGAGCGGCCACGGCTCACACTGGAGACCATAACGCTGACGCCTCGCGACACTTTAATAAACAAAACAACACAAAGATACGCACGGATTGACGGCTCTCTATTGGCTGCCGTTGGAATAATGTTAAATAACTATTACATTAACTGGATATGGTAAGTTAGCTGGATATACTCCCTCTCTCTCTCTCTCGCCAGCCCTTGAGCTGAGACCACGCTGCCACTTCAGAAATGACACCTTCTTGTTTGATAAGAGGAGACGTTTCAGGAGCGATATGAGAAACGCCATTGAGCCGATGCAGTGATGGGCCCTCTGCTAGTCAGAACCCAGGACGCAAACACACTGTGACTCCTTGCATTTAAATTCCCATCCAATACAATTATATTCATATATCCCTCTCAGTGATTGAAAATAAAAGATATAAAAATAATACTGATGAGTAAAGCAAACAACCATCATTTTTTGTTTGCTTTCATATACAATGCCAAACCAATATGTGGCAGAATGCTGACAATTAAAAGAAAACCATTAAGAAACTCACATCACACACCAAATCCAAAAAAGCGCCGGTGTGGACAGAAGAACACGAAGAAGATGAAGTATAATGCGTGTGTATGATCGTGTGTGTGTCCTTCAAACTTACTTTGCCTCGCTTCAACACAAGTTGCTTAGTGTGCTTCCCGACTTGTAGAGGCATACATTATCTTTAACTTTGTAACCTGCACATCTGAAGGTGTGTGAGCACCCAGCGGTCCTCACAGTGGCTTGGCGACATGAAGAGAGAGCCCTGCGAGAGGATGGCGAGGACCTGCATCACCCTGCATCCGGCCATGTCTGTGTGTGTGTGTGTGTGTGTGTGTGTGTGTGTTCCTTTATGTGTGTGTGTGTGTGTGTGTGTGTGTGTGTACATACAGACAGCTTGGCCAGGCATGCTAAGGGCTGGTGGCTCAGCATCTGGGACAGAAGGAGCACAGCATTAAACAGCTTTGAGGTCAAAACAAGTCAACAAGAAACACCGTTCAGTGCCTCCTTCTCCTATTGTGTCCTCCTCCACTCGAAACCTACCAATGCTACAACACATAGTCTACTTAAAGCCCCTTTACTTTGCGGACACTATCTGGCCATCTGTTCAATAACTTGTCCACAAATATACATAAACTTATGTTCATAGATATATATCTACATCTCTATATATATATAGATAAATATGTATATGTATAGATAGATAGATCAATATATGCAGTAAGTCAGCAGAAGGGAAAACTTTCCCAATTAAGATTTTGTTTTGCACAAACAAAACAATTTGTAAGTTAAATGGAGTGTGTTTAACTAATCAGGCTGTGAACAGTTTTGCCATTGTCCTAAGCATTGGACGAAGAAAAAAACATAAATAAGATTAGTGGGTGGACAATGCAATGCCGAATGCATTCAACCGTTGCTAATTCTTGAGCAGGCATTCTGTGCTGCTACGGTCACACACGGCATACACACGCCGGCCCACTTCCTACCATCTTTTGTCACCTGTTCCCACAAACGTCCCCTGCCGGACAAGGGCAGGACAGTGGCCTGATGGGAAAATAGGATATGGGCTGTCATCGGGCTAACAGCGCACCGCAGTCCGCTAATCAGATCAGGAAGTTCAGTGCGTGTGTGTGTGTGTGTGTGTGTGTGTGTGTGTGTGTGTGTGTGTGTGTGTTGGTTCTACGTAAATGCGGGCCACATGCTAAGTGCATCACTGGGGGCATGGGGACATTAGGGAGAGGGGGCTAGACCATATAGCGGGTATAGAGGCTCAGTTTCCGGGCCTGAGTGCGTACCGGGGGCCCGAGCGTGAGTCAGCTGGTCGCAGCGGAGGGTAAATATTTAGTGCGAGGGAAGGAAGCGTGTATTTCCCCTCACTGGCTGCTGAACAATAATTCCCTCTTTCGGCTGCTTGTGGGGACTGGTTCTCAGAATAGCAGTAATTATCACACTTCCCTGCATTCATCCCAGAGCTGCATTGTCCGCAGAGGGTGGCAGCCCGCAGGCAGACCCTGGACCAGGGGATGAAAGATTAAAGCAAAACATTCAGTAGTGTGCTGTCCACTTTGTGTTGAAGTGCTGTATTGGATTGTTAAAGGGTCAGATCATACTGACGTCTGAGCATCTCTTTATTTTCCACTGAAGACAAAGCTGAGCTTCTATGTACTTTCCTTAAAACAGAGTTGAAGACATACACATACTAGCTCAATTATTGATGTCACAAATAGAGTGTGTGTGTTGTGAATTTCTATGGGAAGATAAGCAGAATCATAAAAACAGCTTAGTCTAAGAGGGAACCATTGTGGGGTTTGCATTTGGCTCCATTTACATATTCATAGATCCTTGCATAGTCAATGAGGATTGCTGGTAGAGATGCTGCATTTTGGGTGGTTTTGGTGGTTGAGTGAAGGTTCAAGTGAGAAATCCCCGGTGCTGGGTTACAGTATGTGACATAGACGGGGAGAGAGTGGCACGGTGATCCTGACTGAGCGCGAGGATAGGGATCCAGTAAAAAGGAGCTGGGAGAGAGAGGAAAGGAAGAGAGAAAAGAGGAATCGCAAGGTTTGGATCGTTCACACACCATCTGTTCACACCACCTGAGGACATGTGCACTCACACACACACACACACACACACACACACACACACACACACACACACACTCCGGACATGTCTTGCTCCTACCTCAGCTCCTTTTTGCTTGTTTTTTCCAGTTAGTTTATTCATTCCCTGATTTCCAACGGCTACATGGATAACACACGTTAGCAGCCAGAACAGGGGAGATGTATCGGACTGCTGGGTCAGAATAGATGTTTCATCGCAGTGGCTTTTGTCATCGTCAGTAAGAACAGCGGATTGGTTTGCGAATGATGTAACTTAATAGATGTTTGCGAGGAATACAAAATCAATGCCATCTAGTGTCAGAAGATGTTGTAAAGCCGGGCAGAGGCATCCCGTTTAGAGGAAAAAGGCCTCCCCACCATAACAATCAGCTCATTGATTGGAAAGCCAATACTGCTCAGGCGGCCGCAGCGGGACAGATGAGGGACTGTCCAATAAAAGATCAGAATGAATGTGGGTTTGATGTGGCTCAACCAATCAGCACAGCCCAATGGACCGCATGGGGAAGTGTTGCCGGATTTTGACAGGATCAAAGAGATTGAAGGAGACGGGCAAACTGTCTCTCTCACACACGTATGCACGACAAGCATGGCCGCGCACCCAAACACACACACACACACACACACACACACACACCCATGTGCACATTAAGATCGGAAAGATACCTGATTCTGACAAGCTGATAAATCAACATTATAAAGCTACAGCGCCCCTTTGATACACGCACATACACACACACACACACACACACACACAAACACACACACACACACACACACACATGCACACACACACACAAAGACACACACACACACCCACACACGTAAAAATACCATCTTATTTACAATAACTTGACACTTCACTGCAGGGAAAATGGTATTAGATAGGATTAAATCCGTGATGACAAATAAACAGAGGGTGGAGGGATGGGTGGAGGTGAAAGGGAGGAGGGGGAGCCACAGGGAGGGAAAGGTAGGGGCGGGAGACAGAGAGAGAGGAACGGGAGGAGGGGGAGTCACACCGAGGAAGAGGTAGGGGCGGGAGACAGAGAGGAGAGGAAGACTGGCTTCTTCCTTTGGTGCACAAGCTGCATTTCTTTAGTATGCACGTTTGATTCTGTTAGTGGCGGAATGCAATAAGGGATACGCAGGTCCGCTGCGCGGGAGCAAAGACCCTCCCGATGCTCTGTGACTGCCTTCTATTTATCATCCACACATAGACTGTCGCTGCAACGAATATATTGCTTTAAAAAGTCGCCAGTGTAATACCATTGGTGTAATTTCCATACATTTTCATTGGAAATTTAATCTTGTCCTCATCAGTGAACAACATAAACTATTTACAGAGGATACTGGTGAGGAAAACTTTTCCCGCTGTCCTTAAATTTGCTTTTGGATATTCCCTTTGTGATGGATAGAGGTCTGTGGAAGAAACAGATAGACAAATAGGGCGAATGTGTCTCCGGATTTCTCTCCCCCTTCTCTCGCTCTCCTCTCTTTGTCTCGTTTTCTCTCTCCTTTATCTCTGTCCCTCTCTCCGTCTCTCTTTCTCTCTTCTGTTCTTTAGGA
>NC_136936.1:16395050-16397550 GCF_949987615.1 Pollachius pollachius
AGTTGTATTGCTGTGGATCTCCTGAGACTTTATAGTTGTTCATGGAGGGATGGATAGGAACAGTTAGACATTCTGGATCCTGGCCAAAAACAATGAAATGTAAAGCTTCTTCCTGTGTATAACTTTGTGTTGTAAATCAGCAGTGAGGTCATCCGAAACAGGGACAAGAGAATGAATGTTCCCATTTGGAAATGTTCAACAAGACCATGGCTGCATTTTTTTGATGCCTGGTTAGGAGTGGATAGTCTACACACATACAAACATACGCCCGCATGCACACACACACACACACATGCACGCACACACGCATACACATATATATAAACACACCCACTCACACCCACACACACACACACACACACACACACACACACACACACACACACACACACACACGCACGCACATGCACACACACACGCATACGCACACCTACCCACATACGCACAAACACAAATACATAAACAAATGCACGCACACACACACAAACACACACACACACTCTCTCACACACACACACACACACACACACACGCACACACACACACACACACACACACACACACACACACACAAACACAAACACAATATTCATATTTCCATGACTGGCCCTACAAGCAAAACCTTTTTTGCTTTAAACAAATGCTATCCTGTTTGCTTGCTAACACTCATTTGACATTTTCTGACCACTCGGGCCCGAGCGTATTGCTGTTTGGGTGTTTTGTGTGTGGTTACGCGTGGGCGAGTGGGCCGGCGTGTGTGTTCACCCTGGCCTTAAAGACACCACTATGAGGTTCCTGTTCAGTCACAGCCAGCGTAATAAGGTGAACACATCCAAACGGATGGAAAACAAGTTGGCTCTGCGAGAATAATTCAATAATGGAAACAACAACAACAGCAACAACAACAACAACAACAACAGCAACCCCATGCGATTGAATCACCCGACGCCTCCTCGTTCTGAATGCCAACGAGAGATGAAGGCGCGAGGAGGTGCTGCGAGAGTGGATGGAGATACGGCGAGCGCGTGTAGGAGGCAGGATATCGCGGGGCCCTCACTCATCATCGAGTGGCAGTCTTGATGCCTGCAGTTTGACTCTCCTTATCGCTCGGCGAGGGGGAACCACCTTGACACACCGGCGGAGATGTGACATTTGAAATATCAATCGGGGAGGGGGGGAGGGAATAAACACATATTTGTGTATGGATGCGGTGTTGAATGTGACACACGGCCCTTCCTCCCTGCGCTAAAAGACTTAAGGGTTTTTCACAGCGATGTTCTTCCACAGGGAGAATACGAGGAAAGGCAGATGGGAATGAATGCGTTTTTCATTATTATGGATCCACTCCACTCCTTCTGGCAGTAAGAAAATAACCAAAAAAGAAACAACCTCTTCTTCAACATATCCTCTTGGCATTTTGCCTTGCCCCCACCTCCCATCCAACCCCTATGTTGGACACTGGCCAAGCACAAAGTGATTTTAAACATTACAGGAAATTAAATCTCACATTTCAAAAACATTTCTGTCCAAAGTTTTAGTACAATGAAAATGTCGCCCGTGAATTATGATGTCGAGCTGAATATCTTCTCCATATTCTCCTCAGTGAATGTAAATACCCCCGACAAGTAGATGGACTCTCGGGCTCCGCTTTGCTTTCTATTAGGATTCTTTATTTTATTTCTTTGCGGGACTGCCTGTCGAGAGCAGCGATGGAGAATAGTAGCGAATAACGGCATTTTGCCAGACTGGGCCTGTTGCTCTGCATGTAAAACCAAACAAAGGTATGAGTATTGATTCGCCTGGACTTGGACTTGCATTGTTGAATGCTGTCCCCCCCAGAGTGTCTTTAAGCTGTAAAGAGTGCACTGTACATTTCACTCCGCATATATATTTCACAACTGTGATTCTCCCCCCTTTTTTTATTTTAAACTACAGCATTATATATTATTTATCACAGTGTGTGTAACGCAATAACGTTTATTCACCCGTTCTTCTGTTGCACACCGTTATCCCAAACATCACGTGTTAGGACACAGAGTCTGTGATTCCTCATTCTTTAAGCGCCCCATCACCAGCGAGAGAACAATATATCCACTGTAGATGCCACACACTAAATCAGATTCACTGTTTAATCACATCTCTGATGCTGTTATTACAACGACTGCACGTTGTGTATTTCATTCACATACCGCCATATCCAGAAGAATGTAAACCATATCAATAAACACATTCATAAAACCATAAAAAAGCCCTTTCCTGGCGTGGCGTGTCTCCCCCGGGGTCCGCAGATTGCAGTTAGTGTCAACCGCGGGGGCTAAGTGTTGTATATTAAAGCGACAGCGCGTCCGGTCATCACCTCGGCGGCCTCCACGCCACCCGGCGACGGGCCAGCTTTAATTACGGTCGGACGGGCGGCTGCACGTCAGAAAAGGCCTGACAGAGCGGGCCATGTGTAGATTATTTTAATGTGTGCCCCGCCCCCAGGTGAGCGATGCCCCTG
>NC_136936.1:16400050-16480050 GCF_949987615.1 Pollachius pollachius
GACAAAGTACTGCAAGACAGGATCTGCTTGCCTGTACTCTGTTCAATTATGCACTATCCAGGCTTAAAGTAGTTGACCTGGTGGCTGGTTGTGCTATTCTGTTTATTATCTTATACCTTTCAACCCCTTTTTACTGTTGATATTGTTGCGTTCTGATCCATCCTGGTGCGTTCAGCACCTGTAGTGCTGAACACAAAGGCAGGGAAATAGAAATAAAAGAGAGAGGGATAGAGAAAGGCAAGTGAGAGACGCAGAGCGAGAAGAAGAAAGATAGAATGTGTTTGGATGGGAGGGTGCCAGAAGGGGTTCCTCGGGGCGTACTCCCCAGACAGCCATCCCCGAGACGGAATGGACAGGCAGCACAGTCCCAGGACGCATCAATCAACACGCGGCCCTGCCTGGCCAGACAGACCTTGGGTTTGTTCAATGGTTCTGTCTGCCACATTAGAGATTGATAAGGGATTGATACAACAAGATATTTGTAGACACAGAAAATACCATCAGATCCATGTTCCAAAGTAATACATATGTGATAAACAGTAGAATGTAGAATAATGTGATAAAATAATAATATACCTAACTTACCATGAATAATCAATTGTACATTCAATTGTTATCGCCCTATGCTTATACTGTGGAGTACTTATACTACATGCTGCAAACAAACTGCAACAAACCAGCACCAAGGAAACCTTGAATTTGATGGAAAAGCTGACCTAACATATCAAAGCCAATGTTAAGGGTTGAGCTGTATGTGCAATTGTATGTTTTATGTGTGGGAGCTCACACACACACACACACACACACCCACACCCACACCCACACCCACATCCACACAAACACACACACACACACACACACACACACACACATACACACACACACACACACACACCCACGCACACACAGACACAGACACAGACACACACACACACACACACACACACACACACACACAAGTATGATAAACACACACATACATGCAAAACAATTTTGCGAGCTATAGGGGGCTGGGGGTGCCGTTCCATGATGCCCATCTATCTTTCTGACATCTGCTAACCCAATCCCTCTGGGGCTAACTGGATTCAATCCTCCACATTAGATAAGCACACACCCCCGCCCCTCTTCGTCTGTGTGGTTTGGGGTGTGCGTGTCGCGTGTCTTGCTTCTGACCGTGAGTGGTTGAGCGAAAAAAAACGACCCCAAAAAAATACAGGGGAAGGGGTACCACAAACAACATGTGTGTGTGTGTGCTTTTGTGTGTGTGCTTTTTGGCGCCTATGTGTGTGTATGTGTGGGTGTGTGTGTGTGTAGGTGTGTGTGTGTCGGCGCATTTGTTTGTGTCGATGAGTGTGTGTGTGTGTGTGTCAGTGCATGTGTTTATGTCGATGTGTATGTGTGTGTGTGTGTCAGTGTGTGTGTTTTCGTCGATGTGTGAGTGTGTCGGTGCGCGCGTGCGCGTGTGTGTGTGTGTGTGTGTGTGTGTGTTTGCCGTGTATGTGTGTCAAACACGCAGCAGGTGGGGATTGTTCTTTGAGTCATGTGTTGGTGTGCAGGTCACATCGCAGGAAGGGCAATGAGTTAGAAATCAAGAGGGGGAAAAAAGGCAACAGGCCCACAAGACAAAGAGGGACCCCGATGGAGAGTAGAGAGGGGGATAGGACATCAGAGAGAGAGAGAAAGAGAGAGAGAGCGAGAGAGAGAGAGAGAGAGAGAGAGAGAGAGAGAGAGAGAGAGAGAGAGAGAGGGGAGAGAGAGAGGGGGGGAGAGAGAGAGAGGGGGGGGGGAAGAGAGAAGGGGAGAGAGAGAGACAGGGCGAAAGAGAGGGGTAGAGGAAGAGGGATATGAATTAGTCTGTCCAGGAGGAATCCACAGTGTCGACCTCTCTCTCTCTCTCTCTCTCTCTCTCTCTCTCTCTCTCTCTCTCTCTCTCTCTCTCCTCTCTCTCTCTCCTCTCCCTAGCTGCCCCCTGCCTCCGCCTCCCAGGCCGGCGTCCTTGCGGCTGTGTGCTGATTGTTTGGGCCTCTCCGGTGCCCATCAGGCGCATCGCTCTGTGTTCCCATCAAACGCAGCATTTATCTTATCATTGCCCTGACAACTGCCTATTAGTCCAGAGGAGTCTGCGAGCCACGGGTTCCCATGGCGATGACATGGTGACATTGCCAGGCGGCTCTGAACCGCCTGCCGAGATAGCGCGGATCCCTGCTCCGTCCCTCTCTCTTCTTCCTCTCTCTTTCTCTCTCTCTCTCTCTCTCTCTCTCTCTCTTTAGTCTCTCTCTCTCTCTCTCTCTCTCTCTCTCTTTCTCCCGCTCGCTCTCTCTCTATCTCTCTCTCTCTTTGTCTCTTTATCTCTCTCTCTCTCTCCCTTGGTTCCTCCCTGTCTGGCCCTAAGCACAGCTGGACCTCCCTGCTGGATCCACTAGCACTATTTCTAGAGATCACAACCGTTGGCGGGTGTGTGTGTGTGTGTGTTTGTGTGTGTTTGTGTGTGTGTGTGTGTGTGCGTGTGTATGTGTGTGTGTGCCCACGTATTTGTGCATATGTGCGTGCATGTGTGTGTGCATGTGTATGTGACTGAGTGTGTGTGTGTGTGTGTGTGTGTGTGTGTGTGTGTGTGTGTGTGTGTGTGGGGGGGGGGGGGGGGGGGGGGGGTGTATGTGTGTGCTTTGATAGAAGAGATCCTGTACAGTGGCGCTCTGTGCGCTCGCTGCGATACAATAGGCTAGAGACATGAGCCAGACTGTTACTTCAACACCTAGGCTGTGTCTGTATGCTTGTTATATTGTATATATTACAGCCCACTGCACATTACTGTTTACTGACTGATTGACTGTTTCAAATAAAGTATTATTGCCTAAAAAAATGCAGGTAATAGCACAAAAAACTGCAAAACCAAAGAGAGGAGAGAGGGACATGTTTGGGAGTTTTAGGAATGTACCTACTGCCATGTAGGGGTGCGGAGAAACTTCCTACCTGCGTGATCATCTTCTATGTGGTACCATGTGTAATTGCAGCCACAACAACAGCGAGGCCAGTGTTCAGAGTGTATCCCATATCACCAGACCTGTAGAGGACACCCTGGAAGGGAGAGAACAGAGAATCAGAAGACCGCGACAAGAGGACAGCGAGAGACCAGGAGAGCTGGTTGAGTATTAATTGACTTAATATTCGATTTAGTACATCTCAAATATTGAGGTGGGAGAGTTTTGAGACTCATTCAGAGTCTTTTAAAGAAAAACACATAGCAGAGACTATCAAGAGTGATGGTGCGCTTGCTTAGCGTGAGATAGCCCAAGCCTTCACATTCATATGATGGGTTTCAGTGATTGCATGCGGGAATAGCTGGGTGATGTCAGACGTGGATCAGACACCCAGCTAGTCTGTGCGTGTTGAACACATAGACAGACAGATAATGAGAGGGTCACGCAAATGACTGCTCTTTCCTTCCTTCCCACACCCCTCTGATCCGTGGCCCTCAGCTCTAACGAGCACAGCTTCGCCAGGGGTTAACTGCAGTGTGCAAGGTTAACGTGCACACATTGGCATGTTGACCTTCTGCTACACAGTGTTCCCTCATGCTGCATAGATGTTGCAATGCTGTTATGTTAATAATAATAATAATAATAATAATAATAATAATAATAATAATAATAATAATAATAATAATATGAGATTATTATGTGTTATTCCTTGATTATTATTATTTTAAATTTATATTTTAAATTATAAATAAAATATAAATAAAGTAAATATTGGAGGAACATGCACACACACACACACACACACACACACACACACACACACACACACACACACACACACACACACACACACACAAGCTGTCCGTATCTTATCAGGCTTTTATCGCTTGGCCAACGTGTGCCAATGCATTAAGCTTTGAACCCAGAGCTGTGGGGTCTCTCTGGACAGCATGCAGGGGCTTAGCTCTAATAATAGAGTGGAGTTAACGCCAGAGTCATGATTTCTCTGTCAGGACTCGTGTCTTCTTTGTCTGGCAAACAAGTCCACGGGCCTGAGGAGGCTTCAAGATAATGACTGTTTTTAGGCAGGCCGACCAGGGGCCCATTATGATCCATTGAGCACTGTTAGTGACACACACTGATTCAAGGGGAGGGGTGTGTGAGCCGGGCCCACTCACTTATAGGCCCGCACATAAGTGAAGGGTCTCCCTCTCTCTCTCTCTCTCTCTCTCTCTCTCTCTCTCTCTCTCTCTCTCTCTAGTTTGAATAGAACAAAAGGGAATCGGGAAGAAGCAATGGTGCCTGCTTAGTGAATCGGATCACCTGTTTGTCTTTGAGGAACAGGGTTGGTGTGTGTGGGCCCACTCACACATCGTATTTCTATTCAATGGATAGTTACCGACCAAATGGATGTTAAACATGCCCTCCATTAATGTTGACAACAAACGTGACAGCAATAAGCTCTGACACAGTTAAGTAATCTCTGCAAGCATTGTTGAAAAAAAACAACAACAGGGCACACCCTCTCCAGTATCAACCTTTACACCGGTGGGGCTAGGGTTCCATATCCTGTTAAACAGGAAACCATCATTGGTCTCAATAACTGTAGGTCATAAAACGACATTTCAGCAACCATCGATTTCTACTTCTTAGTAAATGGCAGCTAACAAAGCGCTGACTGCTGCGGTGTAAATCCGCCTCTGATAAGCAGTTAAACTTCCCTTTCTCTCCCCAGAGCTGGCACATGCCGACCGAAAAAATCAACACTAATCTGATGAGGGACAGCAAAACTAATCTAGCGCTCCACTGTTCTCCACTCCACGGCTCTCAAGAGGAGAGAGGGGAGAAGGACGAAAAGAGAGGAGAAGGGGGAGAGAGGAGAGAGGAGGAGAAGCAAAAGAGGAGAGGAAGAGAAGGAGAAAAACTGGAGACAGGAAGAGTGGAGAGGAGATGAGAGAAGAGGGGAGGAGAGAACTGGAGGGGTGAGTAGAGGAGAAGAGGGGAGGAAAGGACAGAAGAGGAAAGGATTGGAAAGGAGAGAAGAGGAGAAGAGAGAAGAGGTATAACAACAGAGGATGTTGACGGCAGAGTAATAAAATACAGATAAAAAAGACTGAAGAACAAAAGGAACAGGGAATAAAGGGGAGGAAAGAACACAATAGAAACCACAGAGGAGGGCAAATTCATTCAACATCAATTTTGCGTTTTGGGAGCCCTGTGACAGGACAAACAAGCAAACATTTGGATTTTCACTAATGCTTGTTAAATATTTCCAGATTGTGTTCTTCTTAGCCAGCTACTGTAGCTCTCTCATCCCCCTGTTGTGGTTTCAGAGGCATCAATGGAGAGAGATGCCAGATCAACACACATGTCACATCCAGGGCACGGGCTTTACTTTTTTGCCTTCTAATTGAAGTGCCTTCCAACCTTAGCGTCTGACAGCTCCTTTTGACATGTGATGTGTATTTTGAGAGTGAATCACCTTTCTCTGGCTGTAAGTGCAACCGACAGCGGAGATCAGCGAGGGTCAATCTGAATGCCGCTCTCAAAAGCTGAGCTAGCGCTGCCTCCCGCCATTGCAAAGGTTGTCATTCATGGTATCATTAGCCTGGCCAGCTACCTCCTGCAAGACATAATACATTATGTATTTTTTTTTCTAATTGTAATGCTGTTATTGTTGCTGCTTCAGGGCTTCTATTCGTTTGATAGGGAAAGCCAAATGACACCTTCCATATATTGAATATATTATAAACATTTATTAAGTGTCAATTTATTCAAATCGACAGTGACATCAAATGTACAAATGTGTAATTATTTAGAGTGCAACAGATGATTATTTGATTATTTTATTGCTAGTATAACTATCAACAATTATATTTTGCTCACAGTGTTTTTATTTATTTAATTTACTAAACAAAATTCAAACATTCATTTATTTGTATTGTGTATGTTTTTATTCAAAAATAATATTAACTGAAATGTTGTATGTATAAAGTATTTTATGGGCAGGATACATGCTGCCCACAGATCAAAACATTGACCAATAAGGCCTGATTGTTCACGATGGTTGATTTAAGGGTGCTCTGACTCTGACTCGCCAACCCTGCAAGTCACGCCAGTATGGAATGGAAACATGGTTGGGCATACTCCTGACCTTTCCTCCTTTTCCTACATCCCTCCTTTACCTGGCTTTTTCCCATATCCCCACTCCAGCGTGAGTACATATTTGAGCATACATTTTTGCATATATTTGTGTTTTTGTGTGTGTGTGTGTGTGTGTGTGTGTGTGTGTGTGTGTGTGTGTGTGTGTGTGTGTGTGTACATATGTGTGCACACGTGTTGAGAGCAATAGAGAGACATTATGAAGAACAGATTTTCCATGAAAGAGAAAGAGAAAGAGAGAGAGACAGGGAGAGAGAGAGGGTGAGAAAGAGAGAGAGAGAGAGAGAGAGAGAGAGAGAGAGAGAGAGAGAGAGAGAGAGAGGTAAAGCAAAAGCATGAGAGAGGGTGAGGGCTGTTGTGAGGCCCTGACAGCAGCGTGGTCACCACTTGACTCTAGTCCGGAGCGACCCGGCCACCCAGGGACTGAGTGGCCCTTGAGGGGCCCTGCACAGAGAATCCACAGGCAGGTCACATTACTGCCTGCCCTCCACTCTGTTTACAGGCACGTTAAGCATCGCAATAACATTGGTCAGAACAGGGATTTTTCATTTAGTCACTTTTTTGGAGTTTAAGAGAGGTTGTTTTTTTTCCGAATGAGATGCTTACCCAGCTGTGGCAGCTAGAGTGAGTGCTAGAAAGAGCGAGAGAGCGAGAGAGAGAGAGAGAGAGACAGATAGAGAGAGAGAGAGAGAGAGAGAGAGAGAGAGAGAGAGTGAGAGAGAGAGAAAGAGAGCGAGAGCGGAAAGAGAGAATTAGAGGAGGAGAGAAGAAACAGAGAGAGAAGGGGGAGAATAATTAATTTAAGGAGAGGGAATATATAAGAGCGAGACTTAGAGAGAGTGAGAGAGATAGAGAGAGAGAAAGAGAGAGAGAGAAGGGGGGCAGAGAGTTAGAGAGGTAATGGTAAAGAGAGCAGAGGATGGAGAGAGAGTGACAGAGAGAAACAGAAAGAGAGAGAGAGAAAGAAAGAAAGATAGAGCGAGAGAGAGAGAGAGAGAGAGAGAGAGAGAGAGAGAGAGAGAGAGAGAGAGAGAAAGAGAGAGGAAGAAAGAGGAGAGAGGATGGATGGAGAGAGGCAGATGCTGGCAGGGGGAAAGATGTGAGATGTGGAACCACATTTGGACCGAGATGAGAACGGCGCCCACAAGGTCTTACAATATAAACACCCTTCAAATCACAGTACCCGACTTTTGTTGTACATTGTGTGCACCGTCAACAACTTGTGCATGTCTTTCAGCGCTCTTTTGAGGTTATCTCATAAAAAGCAGTTTGAATCATGACAGTAAACAGTCAACATTGGCGATAGAACGACACAAAATGAGCACACACCACAAAACAAACACAGAGCGGCACTTAAGAAAATCAACCTTCAACATTTATTTTTTTAATTTTCCCTCTTACTCATGTCCATTTCCCCCTGCGTGGGCTGTAGCATGGCTGGGTTCCTTGCGATTTTATTGGCTGCTGCTCTACCTAACAGAGATAAATCGGATTTTGATCAAGTGTTGGAAAAGTGGCACAAGGACCCTGTGCTTATTTAAACTGTAATGTTGATGAATAATCAGACACAAATCAGTTATGCATTAGCTGGGTGCTATGATGAGGCATGCACGCACGCACACACACACACACACACACACACACATACATGCGTGGCACGCACGCAGACACACACACACACTCACACGCACGCAACCACACGCACAACCACACATGGACTTTGGACAATCTTTAATCAAAGCTGGTAGAGCCATGCCTTGTTCAAGGACACATTCCCACTACTCCATTCCAGCGAGCTGTGTAACCATAACAGTTTAATAACATACTATTACAGGGCTATCACACTTAGATCATCATGTTACACCACAAGCCTATTTCAGTCACACAGACAGTAGGCTTATTCAATTTAGGCCATGTTGGATCGTAATTCGGTTAATTTGTTTTTGTATGTTGTTGTTATTGCTATATACATTTTACATTTGACTTGCAAAATTGCTTCTTTCTCTCCGCCTTTCTTTCTTTCTCCCTTTCTTCAAGTGGGTCATTCTATTCATCTGTCTTCATGCATTTGATTCAATCACCAAATTCTTCCTTCCTTTCTCTTTTCCATCCTTAGTTTCATCGTGTAAACAGGCAGGGTCTTTTCTTAGCCTCCTCCAACCATCAGAGATCCCAGGTATTCTCCTGCCCAGCTAAACCCCAGCCCTCCCGCCTGCGTTATTGTGCAGCATTAAACCCGACTCCCAGAATTGGCCACAACAACAAACCCGCGTCGGCGCCGCGAGCCAAGGCAGTCGCTTGTGATTTATTTCATATTTTCCATTTGATTGGTGGCTTGTTCGGGGGTAATCAGGCTCCGTCAGTAGGCCCTGTGCTGTGGCGGCGGGGCTGTTTACATTGCACTGCTGGAGACATGTTGACACCGAGCAGGGCCCAGACAAAGAGCCAAGCGCCTTTCAAGGTCTCCGCCGAGCCTGCACTGGACCCGCTGGGCCGGGAGCAGAGGGGGGCAGAGCGGAGAAGGTGAATGTGTGTGTGTTTACGCGATTGGGCGTCTTTTGACCAGACAAAGGACGTTTGGGTTGGAGGGTCGTGCGGCGCAAGCACAGCGATGAAAACATGGTTAAAAGGGTGGGTTCCTGCGGGACTAGGGAAAACGAAACCCAAACCAGGGGAATATTTGGCTATTTGTTCCCCGCAGGCGACGCCAAAAACAAGACTCCTGAATAATCGTCTATTCATCTGCCGGGGAGAAACGCATCGATGCTCGGTTTCAGAAAGTCGTCAGTTGAATTCCGTATACCGTTGAAATGATGCAAAGCCCCCAGACTTTACAGATTTATAACTGAGCTAAACATGTCACACAAGAATCCCCAGCCTCGTTTTCTTCTTTCTCTTGTAGACCCCCCCCCCATCCACCTGCGTTGAATGTAAGGCCCCAGGTCACTCGTTGTGAGGACAAAAACCAAAGACATGTTTGCAAACTTTCCAGGTGGAACTGGGGCCTTTTCATTGAACACTTCGCAGTGGAGTGCAAACAAAAAAAACCTGAAAAGTTTGGGGAGAACCTAATCAATTTACCAAAAGGTTTTTGTTTGACTGCAGAAGACAAGTCAAGTCTTTGAAAAACTGTGCGACTGGCATCCTTGGAAAGAAAACCGTGCCGAACCCACGCTTTTGTATTCTTTTGGTCTTTTGTTTGTTGAAGGCTCCTCATACGGAGGAGGAGGTAGTTGGCTTTGAGTGTCAACCTCAAGTAATAACATGCAACGTGCACTCAGAATGACAGACACACACGCGCACTCGCCCACAGACATACACAAACTCACATGCACACACACACTGCCTTTAAAGAAATGTATAATGCTGTTAGATATTATTTTAAGGCACGGCGCAGATTTCAATGCCAAATGTCGAATCAGATGTAGATGACTAGGAGGGCTCTTTATGCTAATCACACATAGTGTTAATATTCAGATGATATGTCTACATAAAGCCTTAGTGTGTTTTTAATATCCCTGAGCCCTGTGCATTAGTGTGTGTGGAAGAGTCTTGCTCTAGATAGACGAGATGCCGCTACCGTTGCACCCAGGGGTGGGCTTCTGCACCCACGGGGCGAGCTGAAGCGCTATAGCCTGCGCCACTGAAGTTTGCTCGGTTTTACCGCGAGAAGGAACACAAAAGAGCAGCAGGAGTGTTTATGAGCACCTTGAATCTCCCAGGACCCCCGGGCTGACCTGATTATCGCCTGCATGTAATTCCACAGTCTGCAAGGTGCTGTGACTCTTGGGGGGGTTGAGGACTTTGTGTGTGTGTGTGTGTGTGTGTGTGTGTGTGTGTGTGTGTGTGTGTGTGTGTGACTGTGTGTGTTCAGTATTGTGGCTGATACCGCATCATTAAACATCCTTCCATGGCTGGAGGAAATGCAGGTTGCTGTTTTTTTATATATATATTTGTTAAAATCTTTTAAGATATTTTCCAGGAATATAACTCACAGCATCACCCTATAGACACCAAACACACACACACACACACACACACACACACACACACACACACACACACACACACACACACACCCCACCCTCCCACCCTTAACACATACACACACTAACAAACACATACACACATTAACAAACACATACACACTATGGGTATTCACCAGTCTGACTTGTTTTGTTAGTTCATGAATCCCTTTGACATGAACTTTGAGTGGCTTTCGTAAAAAGCGGAAATCAAATAACAAGGCTAACGCTTGTAGGAACAGCGGAGCAGCAACCCCCCCTCCAGCACACCACCAAAATAAACCCCTGCTCTCTATTTCCAACTACAGGACAACAACTTTTACATCAAGGCCATAAGGCAGTATGAGTGCTGCTTATTGAGGTGCCACGGTGCGTTTGCCTGCTTGTGCATTCTGACAGAGCTAGTAAGCGCTCGTTCGGTTCCCAGCAGACAAGCAACAGCGTTCTAAGTTAAGTTGAATATGTTTTGTTTTATCTGCCAGCATGTGTCACGTGCGATTGTGTTGATCAGCCACTGATTTCCGGGCTGAATACGGAGGATGCCACGGTTAACCTCAGCGTGTTTATCTGCGGAGAGCGACCGTGAGGTACAAGGTCCGGCCACGGCTCGCTGACCTACGCCTCTGACGAGACAGAACTACATCTCCATCCATCATTGGACACAGCTGTGTGCATATCGACAGACGGGACTCCCACGGACCGCGCGGAGATCAAAGCCTGCTAAAGCACAGCCGAGTGCTGCCATCTTCTGGCCGTGCGTCCCACCGAGAGGTCGACTTGTAATTACAATATTCCTCCAGTATTTGATGAGGCATTTTCGGACTATGGTACTTTATTTGGACTTTCGATTTTTTTTTTTGCGTTTTATTTTGGTGTTGCTTCCAAAAATAATGAATTTCATTAAATGTTTAAAAAACACTGAAAAAGGTTGATAAACGACAACGGATAATCTAATAAATCAACAAATGGTCATAAATGTGTTCCTTGCCTACTTTTGGATAGCACCCAATAACAATAATACTGCATTATATATGTAAGCTTAATTAAATCAATTAAATCAGTGACGACCAATCGTATTGTTGCAAAGGGGGCATAAACTACAGGTGCTCATCTCATTGTGCTCTGCGCTGCCACGTGAACGCGCCAGTGGCTGGCTGGCTCCAGCCCGGCGTACCTACTGAACGCATCACGCTAACACGTCGGGACGTGTGGTGAGTTATTATACTGAAGATCGGCTCGCTGGTTCTGCTCATGGGCCTGGTTTGATCTTTTATTTACACTCCTTTTTGCTCAGGATTTCAGGACAATTTTCCCAGCTTTTTACAGTCAACAAAACTACAAAGCAAAAGCCCCCGCTCTGGCAGGCACGTTGGATAGAGAACCAGGCCGCTGGTTTGGCTGCATGGTTCAAAACAAATTACACAGCAAAGTATACAGCCACTTTGGACTTGTGTTGACCTGTAGGTTTGAATGTTATGGACTGTGAGGGCTGGCAGGAGGGATGGGTCGCCGGGTCGTTGGATGGACGGCGCTGTGGAGGGAATATGCAGGTTTACTGGCTGACAGATTTACAGATTTAAGTTTATTGAGAAACAATTTGCTGAAAAAAAAGAAACAGAAGTACTAAAGAATGAGGTGTTCAATGAGGAGTCGAAACTGATTGCAAAAATACTGAGCAATAAATAGTCCAAATAGGAGGACAGACCTTTGGACGGCTGCAAGTAGAGTTGCATATTCACTAAAATATCTGTCTGTATCAAATAAATAAAGCCAGAAGCTAAAACTATTATTTTGCCATTAGTTTTCTGCAGGTCACGGTTGTGGCATAATGCAATGAGAGGCATCTATTTCATTCATTTTAGTTCTTAAAAGAGCGACACACAATTTAATTACAAATTCCCCTCTTTGGTTGTTTAGAGCGGCAGCGCTGTGGCCCGCCCCCCCCCTCCCCCTCCCCCTCCCCCCCTTCGTCTCCCCCTCCCTCCGCTCACTCACTTCTCGTAAAGGATTAAGGGTGCCGAAACAATGATGGATAGAGTCTGAAAAGTGCATTATTTCTGATGCATTTTTGATTATTTCTACCCTTCCCCTTTTTTTTGGAGGTAATGCAATAAAGGCCCATACGCCCTGAGTTCTGTCAGAGACATGGATATTGCATCAGCCCCCCCCCACCCACCCCATGCTAGCATGCAGGTCAATGAGGAAGGTACGGGACCAGGCTTCGCTTCTGGAGATCTTCACGATTTTGTCTTTTGGCTTCTTTTTCTTCTTCTTCCTCAGATGTTTTATATATTTATTTAGATGTCTATCTGTGTCTTTTCTATTTTCTACACTGTGGCTGTCTGTCTTCCCCATGCTTGGAGACATTCCTAGTTGGACCGGTGCCTTGAATGCCCCAGCAGACTGCTGCGATAGTTACTCATCAAAACCATTTCAAGGCCTTCCTCAAACTAGGAGAATCAATACGGCTCATATGTGGGGTTAAAGCAGAGGTTACATGGATATTGTTCAGTTTAAGACACCCCCTTATTCTCCTCGTACTTGCCAGCACCGATGACCCCTTGCCTGCTTGATATAATTCATGCTACAAATCAATTTCCACACATATCACCCGGTTTTTGCCCCAACAAAAAAGAAAATTGAAGAAAGAGATTCCAACTACAGAAAAGTCAAACCTCAGGGCCTATTCTTTAAACCCTCTCCTTCCTAAGCTCTATTTTTTTTTGACAGAAACCAGACAATGTAAATGCTGGAGAACTCTGGAATGTATGTGCTGCTGAAGGGCATGGCTCCCCGAGTCTTTAGATTGCGGTAGCTATTCTCAGCTAGGGCCATCAATGCTGCTGCTCACTTTTGCACAGACAGTTGATTTTCAGTACTGCCAATCCCGTTTTTTCCTTGCTGCGCTTTACAAAAACATCGGCGGTTTACGGTTTTATTTGTTTAAATCAAATCAGAGTCATTCCGTGGTAAGACAAGCCATTCTACTATTATGTTTTCATCCCGTGAAACTGCTTCACGTTTTGCACTGAAAGACTGACAGTTGAACAAAATTAAAACCAAACTCTACACGTCGCATGGTAACCCCGATAAAAACCCCAATAAAAAAAAATCTAGTGACAAAAAAAACCAAAGACCACAATTTTCTCCATCTAAACATCTCTCTTCCTTACAGTACACAGCCCTTTTCCTCGCTTACCTTTGATCGAGCGTACATGTGGTGTTGCTTTGATACAGCTGTCAGCATACACACACACACACACACACACACACACACACAAACACACGCACACAGAGTTACACTTGCAAGTCAACCTCACCCGTGAAGCAGCTCAGATGAGCTTGGCCGATGAACTCAGTCGCCGGGAGATGATTAGTGTTGGTTCCCACTTCATAGGGACTTTGGGGGGGGGGGGGGGGGGGGGGGGGGGGGGGGGGGGGGGGACAACATGCCTCACCTGTACTGCAACAGGTGAGGCAGAAGTTTACTGTACAAACAGAGCCCTTGCAAATGTGTTGGGAAGCCGTCTGTTGTGAAGCATACAGCATAGCTGGCTTAATATTTGTCTTCAGGAGCTGAAGGAACTGCATTTCTAACTGCTTGGTTTAATATTACAGATAGATCTAAATACATCTAAACACAATGTCAGCCGACTGCCTTTTCCACTGAATTTGATTAGGTGTATTAAGATGCTATTGCAATAAAGGGCTACAGTGAATTCCTAACAGAAGAAAGACAAATTCTGTCGCTTTAACAAAAAAGTGATTTGTGAACTGCTAGCATGTCTAATGTCTTGTTTAATATAGATATTAGTGGGCCCCTTACCCAGTATTTGAAGACGTTCCCGAAATTCAGCCGTGGTGCAGAATTACAGCCACTACGAGCATAGGCGTCGATTCCGCTGGGGACGCGTCCCCACCAGTTTTCGTCAAAATTAATTTTGTACCCACCATTTGTAAAAAAAACAAAAAACTCAAGTTCAATTATTATGGATTATTACACGGGTCTTCTCAATGCCGTGGAACGCTCCGTTCACTTGCATGGGCTCTTCACAACTTCCGGCGGTGAATTATATTTGATAATTCACTGTTGCTAAGTATGATTGACCGCTGTCAAGGAAAACAAAGGACTTTTTGCCTCTAATGCCATCTTTGTTACACTCCGCAAGTAGTCCGGTAACTTGTCAACCCCAGCGTCTTCGGTTGCAAAGCGACGTCAACGTCTTTGGCGGACTATTTCTCTGCTGATCAAATCTACGAATGCTGGTAACAAATAAATTGTAAAAAGACACACCATGTGAAGTTATTTTTTCGTTTTGGCAAGTAGCCGTGTATAAGCGGGATAATGTATAGACCGTCGCCGGTCATTATCGAAAATAAGCCCCTTCAGGGCAAAGCAAGACACCGACACGCAGCGGAGGTGTCGTGTTCGCCCTGTCGGGGCTAATTTTCCGGATAATGACCGGTGTTCTATACATTATCCCTTACATAGATCTCCAGGACTCCTGCCGGAGCACCCGGAATGTTCTAGAATATTTACAGAACACGGCCAAAGGCTGTGTGCCCCTCGACATTGCGATACATCCAATGTTAACAGAGCGCATGGTAGCGTGGCCGCAAGCTGCTCAGGGCCACACCCCCACTCTCCTCCTTGACCCGCCTCTCTCCTCCTCATTTGCATTAAAGCAACAGACAACGAAACGGCGCGTTTTGGGAAAGCTCAATGTGCAACTGGCTTGTAGTCATGGGCGTCAGTTTGGTTTGAAATGTGCTGGGGACAGAGACGCATTCGGAAGTGCATTCTCAGAAGTGCTGGGTACAATGAGGATGCACTCTTTTTTCTCTCTTTAGTGCCGGTAATGAAAGGTTCTGAAAGACGGCATACCCATATAGCTAATAACTAAGGAATAAAATGTAGACAAAATCCGTCACGTTTTATGAAGAAAACGTTTCCAAAAAGCAACGGACATTTGACCCACTATGTTCTGCTCCATGTATCCAATGTTGACAACGTGACATGACATGGCTAAGCTACCAACACAAACGACTGCGTCGGGTTCTCCGACGTCTCTGGTTCTTACACTTCCACATCAATCGGAAGTAGACTGAACCGCTCGCTGCCCGCCGCCGGCTGCCCGCCGCCGGCTGCCCGCCACCCGCTGCCGGCTGCCCGCGGCCGGCTGCCTGCTGCCGGCTGCCGGCTGCCCGCCACCCGCTGCCGGCTGCCCGCGGCCGGCTGCCTGCTGCCGGCTGCCGGCTGCCCGCCACCCGCCACCCGCCGCCCGCTGCCCGCTGCCCGCTGCCCGCTGCCCGCTGCCGGGCGGGGGTGCTTTGTGGCGATGGTGCCTGGCGGCAGCGGGCGGCGGGCAGCGGGGCTCCGGCGGGAGACAATCCCTTTCTCCTCCATGTCGCAGTTCATGTACTTCAGGGAGTCAAAGCCAGAGTTCCTTTCCCCCCAATTCCTTCTCAACCATGGCTGAGATAACCCCCACTAGGAGTCTCGTTGTGGAAATACCAGAGACGAGAGTCTGACGTGTTATGCGCCATAACACCAACCGCAGAACGGTTATCCAAATGACAAAGAAGTGCAAAACAATTGCGTTACAGTCCTGGAGGTCTATATCTAAATAATATCATATAATATATATTATCACGGCCAAAAGCTGTGTGCGCCTCCAGACGATATTATTAATCACAAACGACTGCGTCGGGTTCTCCGACGTCTCTGGTTCTTACACTTCCACATCAATCTGAAGTAGACTGAACCGCTCGCGGCTGGCTGCCGGCTGCCCGCTGCCGAGTGGTGCTTCGCGGGAAACAATCCCTTTCTCCTCCATGTCGCAGTTCATTTACTTCAGGGAGTCAAAGCCAAAGTTCCTTTCCCCCAATTCCGTACTACAGTCTCGTTGTGGAAATACCAGAGTCGTCAAAGAACCGACGTGTTATAGTCCATAACACCAACAGCAGAATGGTTATCCAAATAACAAAGAAGTGTACAACACTTGTGTTACAGTGTGTGTAATCACACACACACACACACACACACACACACACACACACACACACACACACGGCGCTCGCACGGTCATAGCTCATTGTCTCATTGGCGGGCCAAATTCTCTGGGCTGGCAAGGCAGAGAAAGGGGAGGTGGCATCTCCCCTTATGACGACATACAGTGAAAATTTCAAAACGGTGCATCTGAGCTTCGTTTTTTCAAAGGCAGAGCAGAATGCCTAGTGCTCGTTTTACACCCAACAAAATTTCGAGCTACTGGGGGAGCATAAGTAGGCTAGGGGAACTCATATTAATGTTAGAAAACCTCAGAAAGTGAATTTCATGCCATGGGATCTTTAATGTTGTTCAATTTCATCCATCTCTTCCAGATCTTAGTTGCTGTACCCCGAAGATATCAAACATGATTCTACTAAAAAGGACTGTGTTCCTTTATATCTTACAGCCCCCAACCACCCACCCCTTTGTTTGTAATTAATATCATCATGGTTTAACTTGTGTTTTTATACTACATTTGAAATGGTTCTGAAATTCAGTAAAATACCTTGAGTTTCAAATTCTGAATTAAACGTGCTGCGAAAAAAAATCTCACACAGACACACACACATGCACAAGCACACACACACACACACACACACACACACACACACACACACACACACACACACACACACACTGACACACATACACACACACACACACACACACACACTGACACACACACACACAGTTAAAGGCCTCGGGACCCCTGACATGGACTCTCCAGTGACATTTCATCAGGAGGTGTGTGTTGCATCCCTCCCAGCTTGACGTGTCTGTCGTTACAACCTGTGAGAGATTGATTGGAGAGCCTTGGGTGTGTGTTTGCGTGCGTTTGTGCGTGTGTGTGTGTGTGCCTGTGGGCGGGTGTTAGTGTGCGTGTGTTTACAGATTGACATGGGCATCATGGAAAGGTCAAACTCTGAGGTGAGGCTTCTGATATTGACTCCATAAAGATTCCACCTGATGAGACAACAAACACAAAGGTAAACACACCATGGCACTTTGTTTTGGCACCAACCAGAGTGCAGCTTCTTCTGCAGCACCTTTCTTTCTTACAGCACATGACCTCTCCCTCGCTCACCTTTCCCCAAGCACCGGGTTGGTGTTGCTTTGATACCTCTGAATGTTTGGATCCCTGAACTTCAATAGAGTCAATACAGATATTTCGAGTGTGCTTGACGGGGGCTCACCTCGGCATAACTTCAACCACTTACCCTCTATCCGTCGCACACCACTAGCCCTCCCCTTATACCTTTCTCTTTTCCCTCTGTAATTTCTCCCTCCTACCTCCACCTCTCTTTCTCTTTCGTTTTCTTGTTTCTTTCTCCTCTGCCACCTCTCACCACACGTCTCTCTCTCCTTGCCCCCCCCCCCCCCCGGCCTTCTCTCACCACTGTCTGGTTCTCTCCCACTCCAGGCAGTTTCCTAGTATTGTGATTCACGTCACCGCATGGCCCCGTACGCCCCGTAGCCTAACCTAACCCTAACCCTGTCGCCGCTTGCCTTAAGCCTACTACGGGCAACCAGGCACCAGGCACCGCCCTACTAGCGGTCCACCCCAGCACCCTGCCACCGTCTGAGGGTCCCCTCTCTCATTGGCCGACACCCCCCCTCCCCCTAACACCCTAGGGAACCCGTCACGCTAATTAAACGAAAACAAAGTCTGCGCTCCTGCCACATGTTCTCAGCATAAACATGTGCTTATGGAGCGCCGAAAGAATGAAATGAAAATCAAACTTCATGATTCATTAGCAGGGGGGAAGCCTGATGAATGGAGAGAGAGTTTAAAGAAGGAAGAGAGGTGTACGTGTGTGTGATGTTGAGGAAAGGGGAGAAAATGAGGGGAAGAGGGAAAAGGGAGAAAGAGATGGAGAGGATGGGAGAGAGAAAGAGACGTTGACTGTGTTTCCATGGGTGTGTGTCTTTAGTTTGCCTCTCTCGCCCGCTCTCTCTCCCAGCTCTCCACAGTGTGGTGTTTTCTTTTGGCTCTAATGAGTTCTAAGTGGCCAATACTTTCTTCTGCAGGAAACTCATGTCAAACTAATTAACTTTTAATGAGAGGAAACCCACTGATTAGAGTGTTTTTCTTGGCCAACGAGCCGATTAATTCAGTTGGTTTGAGCAGCAGGCCGAAGGCCTCTCCTCAGCCATCTGCATTACCCTCCTTTATAAACACATGCACACACATACACAAATGTAGAAAACACACACACGCACACACCCACACTCACTCCCTCACACATTCGTATGCAGACAAGCATATGAGTACACACACACACACACACACACACACACACACACACACACACACCTATTGCTGCCCAACACTGCTCTCTAGTGACGACAGTTGGCCTTGTCAGTTTTCTGCGTTGATATCATGTTCCACATGTTGGTGTGTACATTTGTTTTAAGTGCTTGGAAGTAATTTAAACAAGCAATATTAAACCAATCCAATTATATTAAAACTGATAAAAAAGAAAAACTCAACATTATGAAGGAGATAAATTATCTTTTTCTTTTGATAAAATAATAGATCTATTATTTACTCGAATTTTACTAGAATTTGGAAGTGAAATTTCTGTTAATCTATTGACGCTTTCTACTCAATTAATGGTTGTGTTGCATCCATGGCTGCCCTGCTCAGCTAAAGGTCAACAGCAGATTGAAAAGAATGACATGAATTTTGGATTAAATATGGACTGTAGAGTAGTACTTTATATATATAAAATACTAACTGTTGTGATTAAAGATTAAGCGTTCCCATGATCTGTATAAAATGCATTAGCCTGCTAGACAAAATTGCCTGGATGTAACCGCAAAGAATTATTTGTATTTGGTTTGTTCGTTTTAGCTTAAAACTGAATATCTATCTTTAATATTTGAATAATACAACAATGATTGCAAGATGCAACACACAATCAATAATAATGTTGAATTATTACTGGTGCGTGAAAGCATAAAATGAAACATCAAAACACTATTGATGAGACCGAGATTCAACTTATCCCTTTGAAGAGTGACACATGTTTCAAGCAGTCCAACAATGTAAACACAAAACTTTTTAACAGTATTTAGAGTCAGTATGTGTGTATGCAGTTTATGGTTTCTATGTTTTGTGAGCCCAGGTTCCATGTTATATTGTATTGGACCTGCCTGACAGATTTATTTGAACCTCAAAGTGAGTTCGACTAATCACGCATGTTAAACCAAACCAACATCTCTTAACGGCCACATTATATTCAGCGTAGATGGAGCGCCACTTGGTGGAGCCCTGAGGGGTGGTGCTTGATATGCTGGTCGGAGTGGGCCCACAAAATGTGTTGCTTTCATCTCTTAATTACCGTCAAGAGTTTGAAGCCTTGGTGTCTTCTGCTTTTCTTTGTCACAATATGGCTCACCTTCGTATCGGGAAAATGAAGAGGCAAGCCATTGACTTAAGAAGAGATGGAGAGACAAGCAGCTGGTGTTGTTTCAAAGGGGTCTGTCTGGGCCCTTAAAGATGAAACCCAGTTTGTTTTAGCTTGTACACCCAGTTGTGTCTGATGAGGGGCTCTGGGGTTGAAAAAGAGTGAGAAAGAGAGAAAAAGAGAGATAGAAGGTGAGACATTGAGAAAAAAATATCTGTTTGATTTGTCAGAAGTTCTTTAATTTAATCTACAGCTGTCAGGATGCTGTGGATACAGGCCTCATCAATGCCTTTGATCTGCCTTATCTAACCCGAGGCAACACACTTTCTCTCTCTCTCCCTCTGTTATGTACACACTATCACACAGATGCACAGAGAGACAACAGAATAGTCAATATATCTAGAGAACACACAAAAAAGGATAGGAGAAATAAAAAGTTTATATATATATATGAAAACAACCAAGTGTAAGTATTCATGGGTATCCGTTAGCTATGCTTTAGTGTTAGAAACATTAAAACACAAGGAATAATAACATTGTGTGGTAAAATATATTTTTTTATCAGTCACTCATATGAACACATCAATGCTGTAGAAAAATAAGCCTACTTAATACGAAGTGCATTTACCTAAAACTCCAATTAGTACTTAAAGTAATGAATTCATCATCGTGAACAAGTGGTTATTCATCATCATCAATAAGTAGGCCTCTGCTTATAACCTGTCTACCAGCTCACAAACCAGTCATCGAAACGCCATTAAAGTATGCCGACTCTGCGAGTGTATGTGTACGTGTACATAAATAACACACACACACACACACACACACACACACACACACACACGCACACACACACACACACACACACACACACACACACACACACACACACACACGGCGCGCGTTGAGAGTAAATCTGTGAGTAAGGCAATGGAAACTGTATAAACTTGAGTGTCAACCGAATAAATACATATCATATACTCTCAAAACGGAAAGACAAACAAAAACACGAATATAAAATGAATCGATATATTCACATTACATCTGATTAATTGCATACCTGTCATGGACATGCTGTAAACAAAGGGGAAGAGCTATGCGTTCTACTTCCGGTTAAACATTCCAATAAACGAAGACCAACAATTAAATATGTAACATCTGAAAAGATACACAATCTACAAAACCGAATAAGAGTAATTTGGCAAAACGTTAATTAATTATCATTAATCATTAATAATGGTTTACACCGTTGCCCACATGCAGCTTTAAAAATGGAAACAAACAACAGCCAGTTTAAATGGAGATTCCAATAATCGGACTCTTGAATAACCTACTCCCAATATGTTACTAAGGATATGGTTATACTGCGTTGACTCAGTTGAAGTATTATGGAAATATTTTAAGGTTTTTCATTTGTGGAAGAGACTGTCCCTTTACCATCAGTAACAACAAGTTCTTATTCAATATCAGCACCAAATTGGTAATCATATTAAGTGCAACAACTTGCACATCCGAAGAGCAATAGATAGACCCTTAGCCAGGTTTCTACACCCCAAAGTCTGACGTGCCCAGGGCGGTGGACTATCCTTTAGTGACCTCTACTGGTGAAAACGTTGTATTGAAGTGGCACAAATGAACTATTGCTATATTTATGAGTCTCCCTATATTTGCTGCGAAAAAAAAAAAGTATTTCATGAAAAAGTTTAGTTTATGTGCTCGAGGTCAAATTTAGAAATTATATGGGAGACCTTTAATGTAATTCTGTTTTTCTATTTTGTTCTATTTTAAATAAATGATTTTTGTTTACTTCCATTTCTTTTCACAATATTGTAAACATTGAATCGTAAGAGCTGCAGCCTACAACAGCCTATTCTGCATTACCTTAAGAACTGTAATAACAATTGCTCTCATTATTTATAACATTCAAATAAATGTACTTTCTGTTATGAGAGTCCATGAGTTCATCATCATTATGCTACAACTCTCAAAACATGGAATGCTGTTATGACCGTGATTCCTCATAGCATAGGACATGCCAGAGCTTCAGCGCCAAACTATTTGCCGTCAAACCATGACCGGCCCTGGGCCAGAGAGGGTGTTCAACAACCAGGCCATCCTCCAGCAGAGGCAGCAGAGGAGGAGGCAGGGCTCTAAGAGAGCTGGGTGACCTGCCGCCAGCCAAATTACTACTACTACCGCTAAAGAGTAACGTTTCCACACATTTCTTTCACATTGATGCCCATTTCTGCATCACAGGAAAAATTAAATTGATTGGCATGGCATACTTGATTTTCACTGGTACGGCCAGATTTTTTTTCATTTGTAAATTAACTTTTCTCTAGACGAAAAATATTGTGGTTGTGTCTGGTTCTGGTATAATTTTTTATGTCTTATTACACTGCAACATATATATTATACAAATTTATAGTGGAGACGTGCTGAGCCAGAGGAGGTCTAATGCAGAATGTACTGTAAAAACAGATATATAATGTTCAATAATAATTGAACACTAGACAAAAATATTTTATCAACACAACTAGACTGCGTGATTGACCACTGGCCATTATGCACGTCCATTTTCTCCAGCTAAACCTGCAATGAAATTATTGCTTTTAGTCCATATGCAAAAATCGTAATAAGCAGTTTTTGTCCTCTATCTTCCTCCCGAGTCATTGTCAAAGTCAGTTAGTTATTTTCTGATAATAAATTTGTATAAATACTGCATTATAAATACCTTAATCTTTGGTTGTCTGGATGACTGCTATTCAAACACACAGCAGCAGCTGCAGACATCAGACAGTGCCCCAGAATGGCTGCCAGTTAAATGCAAAGGTGATTAACATTTTTATTTTATGACTTAAACCAGTAGGCTGAGTACTGGGAACATCTATACAGGTCTTTATTTGGCACAGACACCTACACACACACACACACACACACACACACACGCACACACACACACACACACACACACACACACACACACACACACACACACACACACACACACACACACACGCAACATCCCATTGATATCCTTTGTGTGTATTCGTACACCTATAACTACCTTACCGGGAAGGTACATTTCTGAGCTGTGTGTGTGTGTGTGTGTGTGTGTGTGTGTGTGTGTGTGTGTGTGTGTGTGTGTGTATGGATATGGGCGGCTGGAAGGGTCACTTAACAGTCAGTCAGAACAGGACACATGAGGCCATTTATCCCAGAGGGAGTCTGGACACTAAATATTTGATAGCGCTGCACAAGCGGATGTCCTGTTTATCTGCTCTGGTGTCACACATGGATAGGATCAACTCAATTTCATAACAACACAATGTGCACAAGGCCAACCAATTATGGCAATCCGTGTTTCTCTTTTTATAAAACCCCTGAGTGTTTTACTCACTTGGCTGCCCTGCAGCATCTTATACATACATACATACATACACATAGTATACACATGTGTAAGTATTTGAGATGGAAATGCATTGTGTTGGCTGCGCCATCTCTAGTTTATGCATTTGTGTGTGTGTGTGTGTTTGTGAGTGTATGTGGTGTGAGTGTGTTTGTGTGTGTATGTGAGTGTTTGTGTGTGGTGTGAGTTTGTTTGTGTGTGTGTGTGTGGTTTTGTGTGGATGTGTGAGTGTGTTTGTTTGGTGTGAGTGTGTGTGGGTTGTGAGTGTGTGTGCAGTCGTGTGTGTGTGTTTGGCTGAGTCATGTAGCAACCTGATAAGATCCTTAGCCTTCTCAATTCCCTCTAATTCTCTGCTTTTCTTTATCTCTTTGTGTGTCTTTTCTGTGCTTCCTTTTCTCCTCTCCCCTACAACCGTCACTTTGGGTTGATCATTTTTTAAATAATTTATTATTGAAGAAAATACAAAAATATAACAAAAATATAAATCAGCAGTTCTAATAAAAAACTCATACATATAACACATATTTATGTCAATGTGGCTTCAAAGTCTTTAGTCTTATACAGCTCAATGAATCTCTGAAAGGAAACTCAACCGTCACTAATTTTCCATGGGATTATTCATAGCCATGGGGCTAGTTAGTACAATCCACTTTGTGGACCAATGTCACAAGATGTTACACATCCTGGTGGTTTCTGGGAAATTTAGTTTGGGAGGCAGAGAATCCTCTGGAAGCTTAGGGATGCCATCCAGTACCTGTAGCTTTGGCAAACAGGAGAAGACACTAGCAGAAGGAAACAGAGAGAGGGATTAAGACAGTGTTTATTTTGAACCAAGAATGAATAATTTATTATAGTCAATAGCCAAAAGCCGGTACATCATGCACCATCAAATTTAAGAACAGATTGCATGCTCCCCTCTATCCCTCCACCACCCTGTTTTCCCCCCTCTTCTCTCCATTCCTCACCGTGAGCGATAGTCCTGAGTGAAGGTCACCGGGTTGCGGCTGAGGGTCAGCGAGTGCAGTGGGGCGCCCCCCAGAGCGGCCCCCAGCCCCCCCAGGGAGCTGATGGCGTTGTCGGACAGGCACAGGTGCTCCAGGGCTGGGAGCTTTGGCAGCTGACGCCGCAGACACACCAGGTGGTTGCGATGCAGGTTGAGGACTCTGCACCTGGTTCCCAGGGGGAGAGCAAGCGATGGTTACTGTCCTGTCCACCATTATTGGAACAAATTGGAAATATGATCAAGGGAAGGAGGCCAGAGTCATCCAACGCAATGTTTCACCACGTTACTTTAATAACCGGTTTGATCTGGAACATGGCTGATGTAGTGACGCATGATGGATGTTACAGTTACCATTTGGGATTTAAACTGTTGTTTAATGGGATGTGTGTTGGGCTGGAATAGTATGATATATGAGGGATTGTGTATTATTGTACAATGTTTTTTTTTTTTTTTCTGGGAGGGTCAAACTTTGTAGCAACTCATCTCCCTTCAACAATACACCTTCCATGATATACTGAGGCAGATGGGTAAATATTGTTTAACGTGATGTGTACTGAGTGGGAGTACTGTGGCATTAAAGGTTATGCAATGTTCATCCTGATGATGCCAGCTGAGATCGGGCACTTTTCCAACTTTCCAGTTTGCATACCAAAGCTAATAACGTGTGAAGAAAGCTGGGATGTGCTCTTCTTTGAATACGTCGAGCGGAAGAGTAGCTTCACATGCATCATTCACGTTTGGTGGGGACGGGGGAGGATTGGTGCATTGTGGGTGCTGAGACGCCTACCTTGGCAGGCAGACAGAACTCAGGTCGGTGAGGGAGTTGTCCACCAGTTGCAGCTTCTCCACGCGGATGAGGCGACAGAGGATCCGAAAGAAGTTGTCCCGCTGGAATGGATCCCCGAGGTCCTGGTAGGACAGATTCAGCTCCTGGGAGGAGAGAATATGAACGCAAGATGGAAGAGTCTGTTGAGGGTCGGTTCTCTTCGCTGTCTTCGACGGTCTCCTATCGATTTCTCAGTGCCTCACTCTCTAGAAAGCATTTTTATAACATATACACATGCACGCACACACACACACGTACAAACACATAAACACACACATGGACACACACAATCAATGACTCACCAGACAGTTTTCCCAGTTTTCTTGAAGCCTCTCCTCCCATCTCTGCCCCTCCAGCTCCTCTGTCCTCCTCCTCCTCCTCCCCCAACGCTCCTGGAGAACATCACCCTCTTCTCGGATTAACAGTTCCTCCTCTGGCGGCCCTGTTTGATGTCATCATCATCCTCATCATCATCACTCACCATAAGAAATATCGAGCGGTTTTGCTTTTCCGAACAGATGCTGTACTGAAAAATGTTTTTTCTTGTGTACTTGTGCAAATGAAATGGAAATACTAAAGGATTTGAAAGACTTGTAAGTACACTGCCCAACAAAACATGTGTATTTTTTCTTCACAGCCTGTGAAATGTCCTTGTTTCTCTGGAGCGCGAATGGACTCACCTTCTCTCACCCGTGGGCAGGTCAGCTGGTTCCCTCTGACATCACTTTGCTCCAGGCGATGCCAGGACACAAAGCGAAACCGGCTGGATGGCAGCTAGTGGAGGCAGGGGCATGAAGAGCAGAGAGCAGAAGTAGAATGAAAGGTTTTGGGCTGGAACAAAGGGGCTGCTATAGCGACAAAAGCAGCAAACATACTGATCTAGCTTCCAGCAACACAGCCAGCCAAATATCAGTATTTCCCTCAAACTTTTGTCTCTCCCTTTCATTAACGATCATCCCGCAGTTCCAGTTCACAGATGTTTCCTTTTCTTTCTTGGTGTCTGTGTGGTGCACTGTGGGGGTGAGTTGGACCAGATATCTCCCGTACTTTTCTCTTAATTATCTGCTTGACCCCAGCACACTCATCCCTCACTCTGGTTCTCTCTCTCCTCATTTGTGGTGTGTGTAACCCTAGCTCTCTCTCCCTATGTTACTCTAGCCACTAGCAACAGCCCAACTACCACTGACCCCTTGCTGCTGCTGGTCAGTGACCCCATGAGCATAACACCAAGCTAACACCAACAATGAGAGAGGCTGTCAGGTGCACTGTGGAAATATATTGAAATTACAAATATATTGATGATTATAAAGGCGGAAAGAGAAGATATTATTTATTTACTTACCATTTATGTAACGTGTTTATTTAATACCATGCATATTTTCATTCATTCATACATGCATACGTTCAAACAAGCCCACATACTTAAATACATTCATATATACATATGACAGACATAAATACATACAAACAGCCTTACTAGGTACATATGGTTTATATACACATGAAACAAATACTAATTAAATAATTCAACTCATGAATGAACAGGGAGATGAAGGGAGGAGATGTGGACCAAGAGGTTAGGAGGGAAAAGACTAGTTATGTTAGGTTTAGTCTAACAAAGGAGACTAGATAAAATTCATTAAAATCCACTTCCGAAAGATTAATCGAAAGATTCACTCCTGCGAATAAGTTTCCTCCCTAGATTATCTCTGTGAGGAAACAGGGAGCAGGAAACTCCACCCCTCACCGCTGTTTGTTTCTGGCCCTGACTCTGTATCCTGGAGACCATCCTAATAACTTGACCTCACATTCTGCTTCACTACATGGATCAGTCTGTACCTCGAACCACCCACATTGATTTCCAGAAATGAAAATGTAATCGGCCCAATAGGGATTGTCTCGTAGTTGGTGATGTAACGGGCCAATGATGGAGGGATAAGGGATGAGGAAGAGGAGGAGAAGGGGACAGAGACATGAGGGTGGTATCAGTGTTTTGCAGAGTAGGCAGAGAGCCTTATCGAGAATGCCACATTAAAGGACAAGTAAGAATAAGGTAGAGTTTTTCATCTTGAAATATCGGTCAATGCATTGGTTTAAGAATGTAGGCTATGTGAGGCTGTGTTAGCTTATATTAGGAGTGGGGATGTGTGTGCACATGTGTGGTTCTGTGTTCTATGTGTCTGCATATTCAATTCTCTCTCTGTGTGTGAATGCATATTCAATTGTGTGTGTGTGTGTGTGTGTGTGTGTGTGTGTGTGTGTGTGTGTGTGTGTGTGTGTGTGTGTGTGAAACACTCACAGGTGTACTAACAACTCCAGAGTCAGGACTGTGCTCCACAGAGGGTGGGGTGTGCTTAACGCTGAGATCGGAGTACTGGGAGGAGTGGGACTTAGGAAAACTGCCACTGCTAGTATTCACACCTGAGGAACTGAGAGAGAGAGACAGACAGAGTGAGAGGTTAGAGTTACAATGAACCAGCAGGCTACTTTGACTAAGGGCTCGTTGCCATAACAGCAAACAGACACCTGCGAAAGGTACTACTGAACTACTGTAGGTTATTTGCTCTCACAGTACTGTCATTTCAGCTGCCTGGACTGCCTCTGTATACGCTGGTGTGGTTCAAAAGCATTGGATGATGTAACTCCCATTTTAGCATTCAATTCGCAGATGATTCATCTCTCTTTTTCAATTTCTCTCGATTTTCCCGCTTTGCTTATGGCTGTTGTAACGCAGGCGAGGCGATACTAACTTATTCATGGCGGCCTGCGTTAGCAGCTTACCTTTCTGACATGTCCCAATGCTCTGGTGAATTCTCTTGGCTTCTTTCAGTACATTATCCAAGGCCGGTCGAGCTCTCCAGCTGACCTGTTAACCATGGAGCCTCCCGCTCTGGTTAATATCCCTCCTCAGGCGGTGCTGCTGTCCTGCTCAGCACCCATGGGAGACTGACACCGCCGTGCTGGCATGCGTGTGTGTATGAGAAATAGGGAGAGCGAGCAAGAGAGAGGGTGGAGCGCAAAGGGTCACCTGGGCCAGGTGCTGCTGGTTGCCCGGCAACACCGTGATTAGGCGTGTCGCCAGGACCGCGTCTTTAGGGGCATGAGAGAGACTTCCATTAGGATAAAGCGACTTCTTTCGAGGCTGTGTTTGGTACTTTCAGTGCGAGCCTCGACTGAGAAACCATATCCACATGTTTCATTTATATTAAACATATATTAATGCAAGAACCACAGCATTAAGCTACACACGTATTCAATATTGACTATGAGTAAAAATGAACCCAATTGACAAACTACTGGAATTTAGTTTAACTGTGAAATTGCTCTGAACAACTATATATTATGAATATATTGTAATTAGCAAGGAAAAAAAATATTCTGACCTATTCATTGTTATAAATATACCTATTATAGGCCTATATATTATTTATTATACATTAATGTCAAATGTTTTATTCTTATTTCATCAATAATTTGTTAATTGAATAGACTTCGGGGCATTCATCGTCTAATATATCATTCATGAATTGCCATTCATCACATTCAAGTTCCAACATGCTAGGCCCATTTGCTCTTGGCTACACCATTTCCTGGCCCTAAAGGTAGTGATGCAAGCTGTCTATTGACGTGTGAGTGAAGGCAACAATCCTGCCTCTGAGGAAAAAAAAGTTTCAGTTGGCAAGCAGTTTAAGGCACTATATCACATTCACCTGTAATTATATGGTCTACATGTAAGGTCCAAATCTAGCTGCACTAAAGTGAATAAATATTTTACACTTAAACTTAAATTCCATCCCTTATTTTGTTCTTGGATCAAATTCTTCACAAGTAAGCTTACAAATAGAGGGAATCGCAGAGAGAAAAAAGACATATGTTTTATTACTGGAACACATTCATGTTTTCTTGAAGTAAAAGACTGTAGCTGGTGTCACCGTTACTTCCTTTGCTGTACTGTACATCCAAAGAAATGGCATAGCGTTTTCATCGCGACCATATGCACCCGTCGCTATGGCAACCTGTGTCAGATATGCAGGCCCCTCTGGTCACCCGTGTGATGGCCAGCCAGAAGCTTACTCAACAACTGGGATGCGGTAAGGCATGTTATTTCATCAGCAGGTTAGCAATGGGCCCACTGCTCGCAAAAGAGAATAACTAGAACACTGAGAACATATAAATAAATATTTATATATATATATGTTGATATACTAAGATTCATTGTACCAAGGACGAAATGTTTGAGGATACTTCTTTAATGCTCTTTGTTGCAATAAATATTATGGTATGGTATACTTGTAACACGAAAGCCAAATGTACAGGAATATAATTGTAACGTGGCGCACGTGTTGGTTGGAGCGCGTGTGTTCAAAGTGCCCACACAGAGAAGAAGAGAGAAAAGTTGTGTGGGTGTGTCTGTATGTGAAGAACAGAAATAGAAAAGAGTGTTGTGTGTCATAGTGAACGGGGTTGTGCGTGGATTACATATCACGCTCTCTCTCAATACAGTGTTTGATATGCAACACGTATTATAGTACAAACAGTCCTATTCCTTCCCCCAAGAGTATGTACATCTTTTCAATTCCTGTATCCAAGTGTTTAAAGCTTCCAGTATCAAAACACAATCACATTATATGTCAATTATATCTCAATATATATAATATATATGCATATATATTTATAACATTCAGGTCGTATATTCTCATAAAGAGTATAAAAACACAGCTGAGGATGGCATCAAAGGACAGGTAGCGCTTGTGTCGTCCGGATATCATTGGCTGCCGGGTAAGGAAGGGGCGGGCCGTGAGGGATGACCTCACAGCCTGGTTAGAAGAAGTCCTGGTCACTGGGATTGATGACCTCAGGGGTCATGACCCTGCCCATGAAGAGGATGGATCCTGGCGATTGGAAAGATCCGACAGTTAGTCACAATGTTGATTTAACATATAGGTGATGAATATGTGTTGGTTAACACGTACCTGTCCTGCGATTTCTGATAACAAAGAAGAAGGGGTGATCGGCCATGACTTGTGGGTACAGCACCAGAGTCCTTGTCAAGGCAATCATTCCTATAGTAGGGATGGAGGGAAGCAAGAAAGAAAGAACAAAAGAAAGAAGTATCACTTTTTGAGCTGTGTATCCTCAACAGTTTACTGATAACAGACAGAAGGGGGCAGTGTTTAGTGATATTTCAACTGCGAATGGGATGGCGAGGTAAACCCACGCAAAGTAATGTGATAACCATAAACACCTCCACACTGGGATGTGTATGTATATTTTATAGTGGTGTTGTGAGAGCAGAGCTATTTTGAATTTAATTACATTGTACTGTATTTGTTTGATTGACATTAAAGCCATATTAGATCAAAACAAACCAACTTTAAACTAATTGGCCTGAAAAAAAAATAGCCCTTTCCATGTGATATATTGTTATGAATTTAACCTGTCAATTTCATGAAAGAGCCCTGCTCTAGACTAGTAAAGAGTTGATGACGAGGATGATGATGCTGCTGATGATGAAGCTGATGATGGTTATAATTTACCTGATCCTACAGCTCCCTCCGCCCCCTCCTCAGTCACTTCCAGGTAGGCCTTCTGCACTGCTTTCCCTATGAACAGGTCTTTACCATCTGTCCGCACACAGAAACAGATACCCACACACATGGAAAAGCAGATTTAGAGGACCAATAAGCAATGCAAACTGCTTGTGTGCATTTGTGGACCAGATGTGAAATGTGGGTTACAGAGTGTCTATCACAGCCAGAGACGTGGGATAGCACAGGTTTAAAGCAGTACAAAGGTTACAGGTCAATTATTGTGTCAAATTTCGTGAACACACGAAAAACTCCCTTTGGCAGTTGTTTGAAACAAAGATCAACAGATTTGGAGCCCCTTGTTTGGAATTTAATAAAAGCTCAAACCTCTTAGCCAGTCCACATGGAAAGCCAATGAGTCATCCAGTGTACAGCATCACATTTGCTGCAGTTCCCCCCACCCCCCAGAGACTCACTCTGACACCTACAAACACCCACAGCTGTTGACGTGGTGGTCCGGGCCGGCCGTGATGGATGAGGACCAAACAGTTTAAGGCAGGCTGTGACCTTTCCCTCATTTCATTTCATAGCCCTTGATTGATGTGACCACTTGGAACGATTGATTGCCTTTTGAACAAAAAAATTAATTGCTGTTGTTTGCCTTGTGTTTATTCTTTATCGAGTTCCACATTTCGGGCCAACCAAAGCCGGGCCGATCTCCGACATGACCTTGAATATAATGTGTAACAGCCTTTTCTGTCCATCCATTCAGGTCGTTTTCTATCACCAAGCAACGGGTCGTAACTAAGTTGACTTAAATTAACTTATTTTAAGATGACACGGGTGACTGACGGTAATTGACTGCTTCTTCTTAATTTATTGGCGCTTAATGCTGAAGAAGTCAGCATGTATGATTTAAGTGCTAAATGCTAGGTTAGCGCTAAGATAGATAGGAGGTGGAAAATGTTGTATAACAAAAAAAGGTTATGTCACGACAACCCAAACAAAAGAAGGCAATTTCTGACATAAACTTCCTTTCCAAACTTAATGAAATAATTGCATTTTACAGCAAAAGTTTGTTGAAAAACGATTTGGGCTAGCTGTCCTATATGCACCTGCCTGACCCTTAGATAGCCTAAATTTGTCATAGCTGAACACAAGGAGGTCAGCACCAGCTGAAGTATCTTAAGACAAATGAATAAACCTCCATACTTTGTCTCCCACATAATGTTTTTAATTACTTGTGTAATAAACGAATACTTAATTTGTGTATGAGTATATTGGATGGTTATGCATGTTTTTCTATTGTGTTGCATTTCTTTCTCTCGTTGGATCTATTTTTACCCGACAGAGTGACAGATCTCACCTGCCCACACAGTGTAGGTACCTTGGTTGCCGTGGTTACTTGTCATTTGTAAGACGTGGTAACTCCCTGTCTTCCTATAAGACCTATTATATATGAGTATGTGCGCATTTGTGGTCTGCACGCTTTACATTATATATGTGTGTGCGTGGCATTCGTAAGATGCTGTGCATGTGTGTGTATGTTTCTGTGCATGTGTGTGTGTTTCTTTTCATGTATGTGTGTTTATGTGCATGTGTGTGTTGGTTTCTGTGCGTGTGTGTGTGTTTCTGTGCATGTGTGTGTGTGTGTTTCTATACATGTGTTTGTGTTTCTCTGCTTGCAGTGTGTTTCTGTGGATGTGTGTGCGTGTTTCTGTGCTTGTGTGTGTGTGTGTGTTTCGGTGCATGTAGTGTCTTTCTGTGGACGTGTGTGTGTTTCTGTGCTATGTGTGTGTGTGTGTATGTCTTTTTGTGTATGTGTGTGTATGGAAGCATACATTTAGCAAAATTAAAATGGCAATGCATTTTGCAATTCAATAAGTCATTACATTATGCAATTGACAATTCATTATGCAATTTAATAATGTAATTTGAAAATGCATCATTCAAGTGTATTTGAATATGTGGACGTAGAGCTACGGAGAGGGCTCTCCTTGTCTATGTACAGCACTTTACGGAGGAGTGTAAACCTGCCTTGTCCTTACTGGTTGGGCTGATGAGAAAGTGATGCAGTTCCCGCCCAGACGCGATTCGCTGATAGATTGCAAAATCTATTGCAAAGTGTTTTGCAGATTGAAAGAAATTTCTGTTATATTTTTATTCTTACAGGTTTTTCAGATTGAATTGAGGATTTCATTGTAACTTTGCATCTTAAAATACACTTTGGATCACGTATTTTCAAATTAAATTATTCAATTGCATAATAAATTGTCAATTGCATAATAACTCATTAAATTGTAAATTGCAAATTGCATTGCATTTGAACTTTGCTACATATATGCTTCCATATGTGTGTTTCTGTGCATGTGTGTTTCTTTGCATATGTGTGTATTTCCGTACATGCGTTTATTTCTGTGCATGTGTGGGTGTATGGGTGTTTCTGTGCATGTGTATGGGTTTCTGTGCATGTGTGTGTGTGCAGTGGTGTGTGTTCTGACCGGTCATGGCGGAGAGGTCGGCTTCTTTAGTGAATATGTTCCGGATCCCCAGCTGCTGCAATGGCTCCTTCAGGTCCATCTTCTGCTCCACCTTGAACCTGAAACCACAGGACTATGTGGTCACACACTGGGACATCGCAGGTCAAAGGTGAGCTCTGTTTATGTGAGTTGGATTGTGTGTGTGAACATCTGTCCTGTGTGTGCATTGAGTGCATTTTGATCCTCTCTCACCGGGGCAGGTACACCTCCACCTTCTGCCGCTTGACGTTGTTGGCCCACTCCTCCAGCAGGGCGGCTTTGATGATGGGCTCCAGGGAGGCCAGAGGCACCTCCTGCCTGGGGAGGACGATCATCATGGACATGTCCTCCCCCTCGTAGGGCATCTCCAGCACCTGGTACACCCCGCCCGCCTCCTGGGTGCCGTCACTGAACTCACCTAGAGCACAGATGAGGAGAGCAGGGTTAAAACAGGTGATATCTAGAGCACGGATGAGGAGATCAGGGTTAAAACAGGTGATATCTAGAGCACAGATGGAGAGAGAGCAGGGTTAAAACAGGTGATATCTAGAGCACGGATGAGGAGATCAGGGTTAAAACAGGTGATATCTAGAGCACAGATGGAGAGAGAGCAGGGTTAAAACAGGTGATATCTAGAGCACAGATGGAGAGAGAGCAGGGTTAAAACAGGTGATATCTAGAGCATAGATGGAGAGAGAGCAGGGTTAAAACAGGTGATATCTAGAGCACAGATGAGGAGAGCAGGGTTAAAACAGGTGATATCTAGAGCACAGATGAGGAGAGCAGGGTTAAAACAGGTGATATCTAGAGCACAGATGAGGAGAGCAGGGTTAAAACAGGTGATATCTAGAGCACAGATGAGGAGAGCAGGGTTAAAACAGGTGATATCTAGAGCACAGATGGAGAGAGAGCAGGGTTAAAACAGGTGATATCTAGAGCACAGATGGAGAGAGAGCAGGGTTAAAACAGGTGATATCTAGAGCACAGATGGAGAGAGAACAGGGTTAAAACAGGTGATATCTAGAACACAGATGGAGAGAGAACAGGGTTAAAACAGGTGATATCTAGAGCACAGATGGAGAGAGAGCAGGGTTAAAACAGTTGATATCTAGAGCACAGATGGAGAGAGAGCAGGGTTAAAACAGGTGATATCTAGAGCACAGATGGAGAGACAGCAGGGTTAAAACAGGTGATATCTAGAGCACAGATGAGGAGAGCAGGGTTAAAACAGGTGATATCTAGAGCACAGATGGAGAGAGAGCAGGGTTAAAACAGGTGATATCTAGAGCACAGATGGGCGGAGAGCAGGGTTAAAACAGGTGATATCTAGAACACAGATGGGCGGAGAGCAGGGTTAAAACAGGTGATATCTAGAAAAAGGATGGAGAGAGCAGGTGATATCTAGAACACATATCTAACACAGATGGGGACACAGCGGTACTTTATTTATGATGAATATACTTATTTTTACTTTAGCAATGCTCTAACCAGGTAAATCATTGAGATTAAACCTTGAGTAATTCATGTAATTGTAACGCAAGTCATGTAGACTAACCACACAATCAATAAAATACACAATACAATACAGAACATGCACACCCAATCCTGTATAATAAGTACAAGCAGAGCAATCCCTGAGGAGGTACAGTACAGTACTGGACGGTAGTTGGTATTCTGGAAAACAGCTGTATGTTACGCTGAGCCACAGTAGCAACGTAGCGTGCCATCCGTCTTCCAAAGTTTCTCCTCTGGAACAGGAGCACACTCCAGAATAAGAATGCCAACACAGCCCCGTCTTTAGGGACCTGTCCCTGTTCTGAAGCGCTTATGCACACGCACGTGCGCACGCACGTAAAGACACGCTTAAATACACAAAACACACACGCACACACACACACACACACACACACACACACACACACACACACACACACACACACATATATACACAACCAGGCGTGCACCTAAGCAAACAAACATTCCCACACACACATATTCAAACACACACGTGAAAATGCACAAATGCAAAATGAAGAAGACACTGATTTTCCCCTATGCAGGACGTGTGTGTTGAGCAGGATGTGTGTTTTGTGTGTGAGTGTGTGCGCATGTTGCACCAAAATCTTTCTTAGGCTAGAACTTTAGCAGCAGTGCAGTAGTCGGGGGGTTGTGGGAGGGGTGGGGTCGGGGGGTTGATGTAACCGAGTTTGGCAGCGCACGGTAGAGAAAGCAACTGGATGCTAACCCCCCCCCCCCCCCCCCCCCGAAGCATTTAAGATGATAAGCCACTGAGGAGAAACATATGACTCTGTAGAAAGGCGACTCGTCTCACAGGGAGCAGGAGTCCAGGTAGAGAGCTGCAATCATGTCTGACAACCTGGATAGATAGGCTGGATTAGAATGTCGATAAATAACCTTCTCAACAAGGCCAGGGAATCAAGGCCCCTGCGGAGACGTTCAAATATCGAGCCATGGGCACCTCAGCTCTCTGCTCAAAGGAGGGCATAGTGTGCTTGATATGCTTCTGTCCATGAATATGCATGGACAGAACATGTAGAAATGCATGATTAAAGAGCATTCAAAAGGCATGGGGATAGCTTTGCTCTTTTTCACTGTGAAACAACTTGTTCAAAATGGTTTCCTCGTCTTGTATTCATATAAAGATGCTTGACGAAGCTCTGACACAACCGATATTACTTGTGCTTGTAACCCGCCTACGCAGTGTGTCATTACAGCATTATTTTGGGCTCGGCATTAGACTAAATCCTATTTTATGACGAGCATTCATAATGCTTAATTGTGAAACTCTTAAAAATTATAACAAATGAGGGAAACATGGATATCACTGTTGGTTCCTGATAAATAACAATCAACCCAAGAATCGGGGGAAAAAAATACAAATTATGCCATTATGAGACACATAAAGACTTTTTGCAGCATTTTGTATTGGGAGAACCCATTGAAACAGGAATAGGCCGGAAGTCTGGGATTTCCACCAGCACAGATCGTGACTACTGTTATTTTCAATTTCAACCGACTTATTAACTGAATATAGGACTTCCAACCCGACCTCACATCGCAATGACTGCCTCAATTTTGGAAGCAAAAGGGGCATTGGAGTTTAAGTATTTGTGTTGATAGTAATAGTTTTTGAACATTGTTTAGTTACTAATCATGAAGAGATTTGTCAGTATCGGGAGAAATAGTTGTGTGAAACTTAAACATTTTTTTTTCCTAAGTGATGGTATATTTACGTTGATTTAGGATTTCACAGTACTACAGCTCTCTTGAGTCCTGTCAATATGGCAGACTGTCGTAGACAAAAATTCCCATAATGCATGCTGATGTACAAACCCTTTATAGAGCTCACCAGTAATCGCCCCTTTTGAATTGCTCCGGTCCCTAAAGTAAATTTCCCATTCATTCTCTCCATTACATTTTCAGAAAAATTTCGCTTAGTCTTTGTTGTTACCAGCAATAACTTGGTAGCTAGTCATGTAATCTGATATGCTATGTTATTGTATTTCTTAATATTTGCTCCAGCATGATAACAACATGATTATTAAGACTCATGTTAGCTACCTAACTAGCCACCCTGCAAAACTAACTAAGGCCTTGTATGTCTTCTCTTTTATACTGGCCTTGACATAACCCACAAACTGGCCCTCACAAACACTTCAATCCAGTACATGCCACTCTTGTCCTCATCTCTAAAGAAAACGCATCATGTCAGAAAGGGAATTTGTAGTTGCTCGGCAGTAAACGATCACAGGGTTCAGTAGTAGCAGTCATTGTCATTCTTCCATAGTAACAACGCACTCAACCAATCAGAGACGTGCTGTTACACTTCAGGATTGTAGGTAGTAGAGCATTGTAATGTTTTTCATAAAACCTTTCTTTAACTCTACAGGATAATAAACCATCATTTCACAATCTTCTGGCTCGTGGTAAGTATACCTTCGATGGTTAAGACATTATGGCTAATAATCAAAACCTCTATGCAGAGAATGAATGGGATTTTCCCTTGCGGAACCAAACTGATGTGGTCTTTTACTGTAAATAAAATGTGTCACATTTAGAGGCATCTAGTTTCCATAGCAGGGATTCTGAAGTTGATATTGTACCGTAGGAGAAGTCTCCCTGCTGGTACATCATGAGGGTCTGGACCTCTGAGCCGTCGTCCCGGCTGAAGGAGAAGGTCCTGGTGTTTTCTGGTCTGAACTGGTTCTTCCAGGAGCCCCGGAAGTACACAGCGTTCACCAGGGTCAGCCGGGTCATGCTGCTGAAGTCCTCCGCCGACAGCAGCTTATGGATCTTACCTAAGGTTGTTCAAAATTCACAATGTCACAAATTGATGCTGAATAGACCCAACTACAATTGAGATCTTCCGTAAAGTTTGCACAAGCCAATGCCAACAAGGACAATAATTATGGCAGACGAAAAAATTCAAAACTCAACTGAAGGGACACATAGTCCTCATGCCAAGGTACAAGGTGCTTGTAGGGTTAAGTGTAAATTTCAGTGACCATCTTATTTGAGCATCCACATCCATGTCTGACTCTTTCCCCCTTCCTCCGATCAGGGTTTTGTTTACTCCCCCCCCCCCCATCTCTCTCTCTCTACTCGTTCTTCTCCTGGAACAACTCTCTCTGTCTTACTTTCAGTGTGGTTCTCCACCCAGCTGTTGATCTGGTCGGCGACGGCTGCTGATTCGCTGAAGTCCACCGTGTCCACCTCTGCCCTGAAGTACTTCCTCATCAGATGCAGGAACTCTGGGTTGAAGGCCATGCCCTCCTGGAGGAACAGGCTGTTGGCCAATCGGACAATGTAGTGTCCATCGTCGTCTGACATGGCAGACGTCAGGTTGTGGAGCAGAGAGAACTCCTCGTCTGCAGCACACACACATACAACACAAAAACAACATTTTGATTTTTTTTTTTCCAAATTCTTCAACTATTCAAGCAATTGAGTGATTTAGCTAGAACTCTGAGGCTCTCTTGTTTGAGACTTTGTAATTCTTCACATCTTATGAACACAAATATGTACAAACTAAATCAGAAATAGCGACACATATATCGTGACTTAAAAATATGGCCTATCCCCGGATGGAGTATGATTTTCCTTTCCCGGTGGTGGATATCAAAGGTCAGGTTCCATCACTCTCATTACTCTCGATAATCCCTTCCGGTACTCCTCCTCCTCCTGCCGTAATCCCTGTGCTGAGCTGATTGGGAGCGCATAGAGACAGATCCGCAGTGCCTGGCAGGCCACCAGCGCCTCTCACCTGCTGGGAGTTGGCTGAAGCCCACCGCCTGGCGGATCTCCTCCAGTGAGGCCCCCCTGGCCCCCAGCTCCATCATGCCCAGGGCCACCGCCACACTCAGCGGGGAGAAGATGATATTGGAGTCGCTGCCCCCCGCCGCCTGCAGCCGGTGGTACAGCCTGACCGAGAACTCTGCCGTGGTGTCTTCCGGAATGTCGGCCGCATGGCAACCGTAGCCCAGCAACAGGAGGAGGAGGAGAAGGGGGAAGGGAGGAGCGGACACACGGACCGGGATACACATGATGAGGGACAGACCAGAGAGAGCTGGGGGAGAGACACAGGAGAAAGGCACAGAGAGAGATATGCAACTATGATCAATGATCAATGAGTCAATCCATCCACCTCCATTATTACTATATTGTGTTATTGAATTGTTGGCAGACAAAATAAAGTTTTGTGTTGAATGCGAATTGAGGAAACTGTGGAAAAAAAAGGAAAAAAAGAGGAAAAAAAGGATAAGCAAAGCAGGATGCATAGAAAAATATTACTAGAATGTTTTTCATGACATTTTATCTGAGGTGTTCAAGATGTCAAGATATTGGTGTACATGCACGCAATCAAAAGGGCAGACACAGACAAACACACACAACAGTAAAGTGTGATTCTTATCCACACGATTTTGAGTTGGTGAGGAAATAATAGCAGTTGGACAGAATGAGATGGAGAGTGTGCGAGAATAAGTGCGAGTGAGAGACCGATAAATAGCATGATTACGCGGTAACCACCGCAATATGCACTGCCGGCTGCAGTCCGGATTGCTGTTCAGAGCACATTCACTCAATGAACTCATACATATTTCATGACCATTAACATCTTAGTTAAATCTGTCTAAATCTTTAGAATCTGCTTGACTGAGTGGATCTATGCATGCACATCTATGCTGTGTGTATGCTCATGTGCATGAACTCATGAATGTGTGTATAGGTTGACGATTGTGTGTCTGCCTAGGTGTGTGTGTGTGTCTGTGTGCAAACCAGATTGTGGCTGCTTGTGCAGTAAATGATTGAGTTCCCAAACATCTCCCTCTCTCATCCCTCGTTCGGTCCTCCTTTCTAACACAGCACACTCCAGCTCTCCATTTTTCATGGGCTCCCATACCTCCAAAAGACATGGCCTGAGTCAGGCGTTTACGTCAACACTGCGCTACTTTGCATCTGTCGTTGCCAGGCAACGCTTGCAGAGAAGCATGTTCTTCTCTTGGTAACGGAAATAAGTTTAGGGAGGCGAGAGTGCACATGAGAGAGAATATAGAACACTATAAGTGCAGCCCCTACAGGAGACAAGAAAGTCCATAGACTATTTGGTTATGAAATAACTACAAATTAAACACAATCAATTTTTGACAGTGGTTTAGAGAGACAGCGGGATAGAGGGAGAGGGAAAGAGGCAGAAGAAGAGACCATTTGTTCTGTTGTCTACTAACGACAAGCCTTTTTTTTCTGTAAACATAGTAGCCCAGGACAGTGGAAGGTCCCGACTCTGAACTAGAATCTGCTAGCTCGCTGCGTTACATTGAGGCTATAGGAGGCTACAGTAGTCATTGTACCTGAGTGTCAACAAAAACACAGAGAGCAGAGAGCTGCGTTATTTTTGCCTGGACCTGCTGTGCACTCTCCTATTGACCAGCTCGGAGGCCTCTGACACACCCACCAGGACAGGGAGTGAAGCGATTAGCAATAACAATGCTGAACTATGGGAATATACACACACACACACACACACACACACACACACACACACACACACACACACACACACACACACACACACACACACACACACACACACACACATATATATATATATTTTTTTTTACACGGCTCTTCTCAATGCTGTGGAACGCTCCGTTCACTTGCATGGGCCTTTGACAAATACCGGCAGTGAATTATATTTGATAATTCACAGTTGCTAAGTATAATTGACCGCTGTGAAGGAAAACAAAGGATTTTTTGCCTCTAATGACGTCTTTGGTATCACTGCGCAAGTAGTCCGGTAACTTGTCAACCCGAGCGTCTTCGGTTGCTAAGCGACGTCAACGTCTTTGGCGGACTATTTCTCTGCTGATCAACACTACGAATGCTGGTTACAAATAAATTGTAAAAAGACACACCATGAAGTTATTTTTTCGTTAAGGCAAGTAGCCGTGTAATAAGCGGGATAATGTATAGAACGTTGCCGGTCATTATCAAAAATAAGCCTTATTTTCCCGATAATGACCGGCGTTCTATACATTATCCCTAACATATATACACATACATACACACACTCTACCATCAACATTATATGACGATTTGCTCAATTTAAAAAAAGTAATTTGGGGAAAATGTCAAACTGATGGAACCAAATGTAATACTCTCTGTTGAAGCAGATTGTGTTATTCTTCATGAGTAATGCTATACAAATAATTCCATTACCGGTACACATACACGTCAACAACACCAGGGCAAGTTATATGTTGATGTTAACAGTTACATGTCTTGTTATGATACCGCTAGACGTGCTGGGAAAGAAAGACAGAAGGAAATAAAGAAAGATAGATCAAAAGAACAACAGCAGCTGGCAGGGATGTAGAGGGAGGTACAATTTTCCATCTTGACCTTCTGAGTTGTGGGAGCTGAACCTTTCGAGCGGGGGACAACCCGTCTTATGTGAGGAAAGACCCAAACATGCCGCCGGGTCAGGTGTACATGTGGTAGGGACTGCGTGTGTGTGTGCCCTGGTGATTGAGTGTGTTTGTGTGTGTAGATAAGGCAGACATGGGTGGTTGACTATTACCTGTAAAGGGGACACCGTGGTGACCTTTGGATGGATGGCACAGGGCCAGTGAGAGTATCCCACCCAGTGCCTGTATGGCTGGTTGACTGGGCGCTGGACGTTGGCGCTAAACTTCGATACTGGAATTCCGCATTGAAGAAATCCCAGAAGGTAAAACACAAGGCAACCTAAATGGGGACTTTAGATCGCTCTCTCGTGACCAGCAGAACACAATATGGCTTATGTCCTGTCAGGGTTTTAAGTTGCCCCTGTTAAATCCTGACAACTTGATTAATTCCGTGCAATTAAACTCAGTGGCCTTTAAAAAGCGTCTGTTAAGCCCCCCCTGTAATCCTAAATCTCACAGAGAATAGATGGGCATTTGACATTTTGACAATTAGGACGTGACGTCATCCACACGGCACACGCTAATCCCTGTTGCCATTTAAACCTAACACCGTGGGACGGGTCGCTTTGGAAGTCAGCGAATTTATTTACAATGAACATCCTAATGCATGGTTCTGAAACACATACACACACACACGCACACGCACACGCACGCACACACATACACACACACACAAGGAATTACCGTGGGGGCTGAAATCGATAATCTTTTTTTATTTTATTAACTGAATTGACCAGCCAGACTTTTTTTCTTTTCAAAGGTAACTTCCTGCTTCCACATGGGCAGATACACTTTATTTTCCTTTTACACACACATGCACGCACACACAGACACACACACACACACATACACACTCACACAATATTCAGCATTTTCTCTCACATTACCGTGGCTCTTCGCACCTGCTCTAGTTCTGTCAGTTCCTGTACCCATTGCTATCATTTGTTCGACAGGCACACACAAACAAACATAGACATACACACACACACACACACACACACACACACACACACACACACACACACACACACACACACACGCGCACACACATTGCATACACACATATATACACACACACACAAACACACAATCATTCTGCAAAAGAAGACACATGGCAGGCTCCCTCCCCCTGGTAACCCTATCGCAGCAGTAGCACACTTGGCTTATGCTCACTCCTTAGCTCACTTTTCGGCAGCAGTGGGTGGAGTTGGAATTACCTTCCAAACAGCCAGTTGTGATCGTTGTCAAAATCTTGCTATCATTGCAGGTTACTTCACAACACAATCTATCTGACTAACCGGTACATAGAACTGCACTTAGTCTAACATCTGTATGTTTTCAATTTACCCCCTATCAGGACTGCTCTTCTAACTGAAAATCACCCAAATCAATAATAAAACAACATCTACAAACAATTGTCCTCAGACTTTCTTTGAAATAATCCAGGGGACAAAGCCATTAGCTGCAGCCACCAGATGTTAAACCACATGTTTCAAATCACTATAAAAAGGTAAGCAAAGTACGCAATTCATGCGTAAATGTGTAATACAACTGTGTAAAACACAATTGGTCTAGATTTCGTGAATAGGGAATAACAGGAGCGAACATTGGTTCTAATTTCTCACTCGAAGATACAATTCATAAAAAAATAAAAATCATTACTAATTTTGAAAGCCAACAGCAAGCAGCTGGAATTCTCCCATTGGTGTTTTCCTGTTGAATAAATAATGGAATCTTTCAAGGAACTCAGCTGCTCTGTTCAATCTTCTGTCACACTTGATCTTCCAACTGAAAACATAGCTTGTGGGACATAGGACACTTTTGTATAAACATGACATTTCTATACAATGCATTATTTCTATAAAACACTTTCTGTGTCTCTCAGTTTGTGTGTGTGTGTGTGTGTGTGTGTGTGTGTGTGTTTGTGTATGCATTTTTTCTCTTGCTTAAAACATTGATTTATACACTTAACAGGCCATACGGCTTGATACAAACATAAGGGTTAGGGTTACCCTAACACACACACACACACACACACACACACACACACAAACACACACGCACGCACAAACACACACAAACCATAACAACTCAAACCTGGAGGCAACATATGGCCATGAATATTAACTTCTATTGTCAGGTCACAATGTAAATAAAAAGGCAACTGCTAATTACAGTTGGCCAATCATTTTCGATAAATTATTCAAAAGGATCAATAGTTAACCCAGTAAGAAGGAACTATAAATACGGCTGATTTGGACTCTTTCTCTTCTTTTCAATGACAAAAATACATGTATTAGTGTCCATGCAGTCACAGTTTGCAACCACTGCCTCTACCTCAAGGAATTTACCTGCTGAACCTAATGCATGACATTCTAGTTAGGAAATAAGCAATCCGTCGACAAGTCCCTGGGTGCTGACCTGCAATATCTACAGGTCAAGACGGGGTCAACTTCTCATTAGCCACCGTTAAAAGACCCACAGGGACCAGCAAGCAAGAGACTGGTGTTTGTGCATGCGTGAGAGAGGGAGAGACAGAGAAACAGAGAGACAGAGAGGCAGAGAAAGAGAGAACGAGCGAAGGGATAACAATTTGGGAGAGACAGGGCTAACCTTGTATTAACCAGAATGACCCGTAGGCCTGGTTTCCCTTTGGGACAGGAGGAATAGAACGAGACTGGCCAACAGTCTACAGGCCAATAGGGATGCCAACCGGCCAACAGGTCACCAAGCCAACAGACTAACTAACAGGCCAACAGGACAACAAGCCAACTGACCAACAGACAGGGCCAACAAGCCAACCGACCAACAGACAGGCCACCAGACAGGCCAACAGGCCAATATGTCAGAAGGCAGGCCGTAAAGACAGATGATTAGAAACTTCAAGGTCTGAATCAAAAGCTGGCATCCATGTTACGGAACCAGCCGTGACTGGAAGCCAGTGTTACCCAACGACCTGCCGTGTCACGCCGAAGAATGGTAGACTGATCTGAACAACCAGCATTGGCACACACACAAACACACACACACACACACATGCTTGTGTACCAGGCAAAAACACATGTAAGACACAATCGTACAAACTACCTTACAACACACACACACACACACACACACACACACACACACACACACACACACACACACACACACACACACACACACACACACACACACACACACACAGACCCCACACCAATAGCTTAAGTGCTGTGGGACTGTGAGAGGGAGGTTTGAGCTGTAATTGGATCGGCCTCTATTTGGGGTCAGTGGTAAAAGTGAAAAGACTGGAGGCTTCTAAGATGGACTAAAGACCACAGAGACACCGCGCCCAGGAAAGGTTAAAACCAACTACCCCTCAGTGGGGAATAGGGAGGCGGAGGTAGAGAGGAATAGAGAGAGGGAGAGGAAGCGAGAAAGTGGCAGGGATTCGAGAAGAATAATGGAGATCAGAATAGAGGTGCAGAATCGGAAGAAAGCATCGTAGAGAATCCGGGACATAGAGCCAGGGCAATACAAAGGGGGCGTGTTCAGACCCTAGAAACAGATAGTGGAAGACAGATGGTTGTGTAATGGGAAGTGTGCTGGCGGGGTGTGGTGAGTTGCCGTATATCCAGAAAATTAAGAGGCGGTTGAAAGCGACAGCGCGGATAACAAGGGAGACGCTTAAGAGAACAACTTGCATTGATTGGTGCTACAAAGAGAATTCACCACTGCAGCCATGGTGTCAGATTGAGGGGGGAGACAAACAGGGGTATTACACCGCTACTTCACCGTCCTACTCTCACTCTCTGAGATAGGGGTAGGGAGAGAGTCGGTTGGAGGTAAGATGAGGAAATTAGGTGAATCAGATCCCCTCTTTCTAATGACGTGTCCACTCCGGTGAGACACCAATTCATTGATAAATCAATTCCAAGACTATGAAGCTTGTGTGTACATGTGTGATTGTGTTTGTGTTTGTGCTATCACCACTGAGCTGACTCCTCTTTGACTGGGTGCTGAAACAGTTTAAAAGCCTAATGAACCGTCTCTTTCTTCTATTTACTACACAGATATCCAATATTGTTGCAACTAAAAGGTGGATGCTTGTGATTTACATTCTACAAAATAAGACTATCCCTGATTTAGAAATAATATTGGGTACTAACTAAGGTTAACAACATTTTATTATGAAAAAAAGAACTGCACTTTGAATTTAACTGTTGTTTAGTGATTTCCTGATTTCCTCGTCTATCATCTGTCTATTTACTTTTGACTTTGTAATGGCAGTGGTCTTTGCAGATCGCTGCCTAAGTGTTGGCCAAGAGAGTTTTGCACAACACTGGTTTACTGATATATGTGAGGATTAAACCTACATCTTTGTTTTTATTGACTAGCTTTATTAATAAGGAGAAATTGATACAAGATCTGAATGGATGCATTTAGTTATTTGGACCACGTATGCTCTGAACTACTCATAGTTTACAGAAAAACATATATGATCTCACTCTCTCTTGCCAGATATGAACTAATCTCCTGTGGATTCACGACTGCAGCTTAAGTATAGGACAGACCTCCTGACTTACACTGTGTGTAATTGTGCGTGTGTGTGTTTGTGTGTGTGTCAGTATTTGGGTTTCCTCAAGGTCGCCCTTACCAGTGATTACTACAGATGACAGTGCCAGTGTCAACACAATTACCTATAATAACACATCACTCGTAGCAACTCCTAAAACGACTTACCACTACTACTACTACTACTACTACTACTACTATTACCACTAACCATAATAATCATTTGAAATGATATTCAAGCTTCAACTTACATTCATATCAGCAAGCCAATCAAGGATTTAATAAACATTCTATATCCTATTATACTTGTGAATTCTCTGTACATCACATAGCAATGGTGTCTATGGCAGAAGTGAGTCAGAAACAAAACTAATTCCCCTGATTTGCTTCTGCTTTTGCTTTTTTTTGCGGCTTCAGTATAAAGTTAGTCTTTGGTGAGAGAACATGCATTTATAGGTACTTATTTGTGCAGTCTGCAGACTTCTATTTATATTCTAAAACAACAGCGTGATGTTGATAATCCAAGAAACATTTATAAGCATTTTATCGACACAAGCACACACACACATACACACACACACACACACACACACACACACAGTTTCTTCTCACTCAACACATTTCATTTGGTCAGGCAGACTTAAAAGGTCTTATTGAGATGCAATTAATGCAACGCTTACTAGAAATCAGTCAAAACAGACTTACTGAATCCCAGAGGCTAGAAATGCAATAGTGTGCTATCAAAAGAGATTTGCAAATGGCATTAATGCATGGGATAAATACATTGAGATTAGTTTAATCATATATTTTCTACAGGAAGAGGGAGAGACCGAGAGAACGGCAAAAAAAAGTAGAGTAGAAATGGTATGAGGGGAGATACTACGAATTGTATCATAATTTGGCAATTTAAAAATAAGATTTGATTTATAAAAGGTTTCACTTTTTACATTTTTTCTCATTGTCTAGTTGAACAGATGCATACGCACACGCACGCGAGCACACACACACACACACACACGAGAGAAAAAACGAAATAACAAGTGGGATGCGTGTAGGGTGCATATATGGTAAGACTACTACTACTATAATCTACCTCATTGATACACATTATGCGGGGAAGAGCGCACGCCTTTGCCGTTATTTCAAGGACAAGAAATTCACCGCAATGTCTCGAGCTTGTGTGATTGCAAACAACAAGCAATGCGATGATTGAGTATCGATGAAATGGCCTTGGGTGGTAGACACACGGCAATACATTCAATCAATACACGGTGTATAGCTTACCACTAGACAATAAACAATTACCACCCCTCACTAGTATCCACAACATGGTACATGCAACAAGAAAGCATTTGTAACGTTACTTAAGTCTTACTCTACATCCATCCATCTACAATAAAACATAAACCAAGGATTAACATTACATTATCCGACCAACGGTATGGCTCGAAAAGTCGAACTGTTTGAAAATGAAAACGTAACCCGCTTCTCAAATGTGTTAGTTGGTTAAGTGTGCGCTATGCCTCTGTGTATAGGGTAAAGACGGGCTTACCGACTGAACAGCGGCAGGCAGGGAGGAGGGTTCGGTTCGGTCTCGTGCGTTTGGCTGCGACGCCCGTTCTCTTTACCGCCGCAGCAGGTCGCTCGCGCTAAATTTGCTGCAGATCCCGCCCCCCTTTGCACCGATTGGTCCAATGCAAATTCTTATTCCCATTTTTATATATTTTTCCCCTTGTTATTTGTAATTCAAAAGACTAAATTCAAACGAAAGTAGATAATGATTTATATTTCCATGGGTGCATAATAGTTACTACTGTTGGACAAATGTGAATCCATGAACTGATGCGGAAGAAAAGACCATCATGCACCGGGTTTGTAGTTCAACTAAAGCTCAAGATTAGTCGTGTGACAACGGCTACAGCTAACCAAAAAAACTACAACCAGCCTCACGCGACACCAGCTGAGTGGATAAACCTCGCCCACTGTGCCGTGTTTTGCTCTGGGCTACAGTTTTGTCATGCATAAAACTTCCGTGAATGAGATACAACAACAGAGAAGCGTTACATCGACTAACTAAACAAATAATCTGATAAATCCGTTTCCGACGGTTGGCTATTTGGCCTCGACCACCCTATGCGTCCCCAGCAGAGCTAATCTGTGACCTACCTTGTACTTTGGCTACGGAATGAGAGGATCACCTGCCGAACCTGCTAACCGGCTAAGCTAGCTCCTACTAGTGGTTGTTGTGCTTGTTTTGTGACATTATTTCATACTGTTCCTATCACGCCGTCCTGGTTCGAGGTGTTCTGCCTCCAGCAGGGTCCGAGGGACCGCTTGTAGGTAAGTGGTTTGATGCTGGTTGTCCAGCATCCCATAATTGTCGACTCGTGTGGTGGACATGGTGTCAGACCTCAGGGTTATGTTCTAACGACACGTCTTCCAGTGGTCGCGTTGTAAATTAGTTTGTATTTCACTGTTTTATTCTGCCGGCTAATATTAACATTGTTCCTCACTACCGTCGGAGGTACACTGAGTGATCCAATACCCCTGAAGTTAAAAGTTAAAGAAACATGGCTCAAGTGCTGGAGTGTTTATCTTGGTTGCTGGATCAATGCCACAAAGCATTAATTGGTTTTAAGGCGTTTATATGAGTGCATATCTCTGCGAATTACACTAGCACTTGTTTTGCTTCTAAAGGAAGCAAATGTCTGGAAAATAGCAGTGGCTATATGTTAAATATATGAGTAGTGTTGTTTTTAAGCAAGTTTGGTGAGTGCTGGCATGAGACGTATTCATGTAGTCAGGTGTTGTAAGATGAGTCACTGAACAATGACACATGCAAGTATGTGGTATGTATGTGGTATGTATGTGTATGTGCTTTTCAAAGACCTCCAGTATTGAATGGTGTGATGTCATTTCCTGCTGCTCCCATGTTTTATCCAGATAAAAAACATCCTTAATATATCTGTACTTATTAGCTTTGTTGTTACACTACATATTCTTTGTTTCTTTCAGGGCATCTCTACCAATCTGAGGGAATACATGCGTTAAAGACACACACACACACACACACACACACACACACACACACACACACACACACACACACACACACACACACACACACACACACACACACAGCCATTGATCAATCAAGGATGACCATGGAAGACATCAAGAATGAAGTGCAAACAACCTCAATGGTTCCGATGGCGCTGTACACCGTCATGTATCCTGTTTTTAACCAGGTACCAAGCATCAAACGCATGCTCATCATTCTCTTCTCTAACATACTCCAGGTTCAGCTGCCTCAGAATGCTCTATTTAAGATAGGGTGATGACCTTCTTTCATCCTCCATCTTTTTTTAATAGAGCAAAACCCTGAAGGAGGATGTAGTGGTGGGTTGGAGGCTGTGTTATAGTGGATGAGACATGTACAGAGAATCCCAGTGCAGCCAGGCACACACGGCTGGTTAATTATACATCATCTGAACAGAGAGCTGGTTTAATTTTAGATGTATAATTAATCCCGCACACATGGACACAACTTCATGGTGTGGGGGATGTGAAAGCGTTCATATAAGTGACACTCAATTGGTGTAATTGGATGTGAACTTTCTGTGCGTACCATGCTACTTTTTCAAATAGTTAATGAGCACGTTATATAGACTTTGGGTCTCTTTGATTTTTGGTTCTGCTTATGCATGCTCTTTGATCGAGTTTGTGTTTTGTTTATTTTTGTGTTTCCTGTACTGGGACAATGCAAACTAATTAACTTATGCGGCAGAGTATAGCAAACTCAGTGCTAATTTTCATTACATCACAAAGGCCGCAACCTGATTAAAAACCCAAATCCCAACGCAATATATACCAGAGGTAAGTGACGGGGGTAATTAATCAGATGTTGAGAAATTGTGACTTCGAGACAACGGGATGACTAAAGCTAATCAGACTAATGGGATAAAGCATGCCAGGAAGCCTGAACAAAGCATAACACCTCGGCTGGGTTTATTTAGTTCAACATTCCCAACTGGGATGAATATTTTATCTCAGTATTTAACAGTTTCACTTTGCCTCAACAGTGCACTGCACAAACATTGTTTCACAACATTTGTTTTGTAATGGAAAAAACTGGTAGAATGTTGCATTACTGATGTTCAGCTGACGTGTCCCAATGTTTGGCTTCTCACAAATAATTTAAGACAAACCATCCTGAAAATGTTAATGTGGACATTGTTCTACGTTCTTATGGCACCGTTGTTGACACAAGATGGATGTGAATCCAAGAACACATCCACCCGCCCATATGACTGCAGATAAATACTGGGGATATCGGCTCTTTAAAAGCAGTCAGACATGCATTGCGTCTCTATTTGACATGCTTTCTATTAACCCAATGGAATCAGAGAGCAGATGGGACACTGCCAGCACTCTGACAATGTTTTCCTTTTTGGGCTTGGTTGGTTTGCAATTTCCTTTTTGAAACAAACACCCATTCTGTGCTTCTTCCTTTGTGCTGATTTGCAGTTGGAGAAAGTCAATTTATCGGCCGCCCAGACGTTGAGAGCAGCCTTTATCAAGGTAAGGTTTGGATGAAACGGTATGTCTCCTTGGGTCATTAGTAGTTGGTACAGATACGGGGATGAACCTTAGTCTATCTGTTTTGGACTTCCCTGAAGCCACACGCGACGTGGAGATTACCGTAAAGTCATAAAGTACTAGTATTGATAATGATCGTGTGTATGTGTGTGTTTGTGTGTTGTTTATGTGTGCACTATCACCAGTGAGCTGATTCCTCTTTGACTGGGTGCTGAAACAGTTTAAAACCCTAATAAAGCGTCTCTATCTTCTATTGACTTCACAGATGTGCCAAATTGTTTCAGCTAAAAAGTTAATGCTTGTGATTTACGTTTTACAAAATAAGTGATTCCCTGATTTAGAAATAATATTGGGTACTAACTAAGGTTATCAACATGTATAAAAAAAAGAAAGAAAGAACTTTGCAATTTGATTTTAACAACTGTTTAGTGATTTCCTGATGTCTTAATCCATCTCTTTACTCTGTGTGTGCACATGCAGGCCGAGAAGGAGAATCCCGGACTCACCCAGGACATCGTTCTAAAGATTCTAGAGAAGAAGAACCTAGAAATCAACTACGCAGAGTCTCTCCTTCGCATGGCCACAGAAGACGTAGAAGGTACTTCAGCGATAGAAACCAAAGGGGTTCTGTTTTGCCATTTTAAATGCCAATATGATTCTGACATGTTTAGCAGATTAAGTTCTGGTAGATGGATGGCCAGGTTGTAGTTCAGTTTGAAAGGACATGAAAAATCTAAGTCATGTCCTCTTTTGTCTCGTGTACTTCCACCGTTACATCAGTACGACTCAAGTACCGCTTCACCAAATAATAATTTTATATAATAATTCATCTAATTATTACAATATTGTTATTACTATTAGGATTTAGCGTCATTGTTAATATGGTGTTGACATAGGGGTTTAAAATTGAAGAAGCTAAGACGTTCTTCTATTTCTTCTCTTAACTTAAGAGTCTTTCAAAAAGTACAAGGGGTACTCTGTGTTTGTCTTTCTGGCAAAGGAAGAGGCGGCATTGTGCCTCTACAATGAGGCCATTTTTAGTTTATATTTATTTTTCTTATGTCACCTCTTCATGACGCACGCCCTCATTCTTATTCTCCTCTAATGCCCACTTCTACCACTGGGTGGCACCGTTTCTCCACGAATCACCTCTGTTTTCTTCTTTTCAAATGTTCTATTGGATCCTCCTAATTGAATTCCCTCAACCACATTCTGTGATTGATGGTAGTAATGAATTCACACGTGCACACGCACACGCATAAACACTTTGAGGTGTGGGGAATTTTACATGTTCTTCCTTCATTGCGGCAAAAACTGCCCACGTTCCACGCTATGCATTTATTTTATTAAAAAAATAATCTACCAATGGTCCGATATCCATTGGCTTCGTGTTGGGCCATCTTGATAGGCTTCCTAAGCATGTGTAATTTGTGGTGGTGGGGACAAAATACAGCCTTTTGAATCTTTTTATTTATCTGCGTGAAAATAAGTGTGTGTGTGTTAAATGTTTAATGCTGTACTCGTACAAGTTATTACTGTCGGTTCAAGAAACTGTGGCTGGCTTGTTCCACACATGTTGGTTCAGCCTGGAGCATCCTAAGGTCTGTCCTCCTGTGTGTCCCAGAGTTCCTGATTGACAGGCGGGAGCCAGAGTTCCAGGAGCTGAACGAGCGAGCTAGAGCTCTGAAGCACATCCTGAGCACCATTCCGGATGAGATCAACGACAGAGTGCGCTTCCTGCAGACCATCAAGTAGGACCCCCATGTGTTTTGTCATGACTTAAAGACATATTGCAGAGAAAGTATACAGAGACAAGTTCAGCCAAAGTGCAGTAGCTTCTCTTTAAGGGTGACTGAAAGGTCATTGTTAGAGCTTGTGCTTCAATCCAACCTTGGCCAATCAGAATGCTGTAATGCAGTAATACTGTGTGTGTGTGTGTGTGTGTGTGTGTGTGTGTGTGTGTGTGTGTGTGTGTGTGTGTGTGTGTGTGTGTGTGTGTGTCTTTTTGTTTGTGTGTGGAGAAAATTATGGTAAAATAAAACCTTCAAAAAGCATTCCAATGTATCTAGGCTTAAGCTAATTAAATCTCGCTGCACATGAAAAATACCTAGAAAACTTCAAAGAAATCCTGAGTTGTGCCCTTTCATTTGCTATAGCAATTATGGAATATTATGTGTATTTATCGAATAGAAATAACATCATTCAACAGACTTTTTATATTAGTTTCAGAACTTACCCTCCAAGTCTCTCATAGCCGTGAACGCTCGCGCGCACCCCCACACACACACCATATACAAAGGAATCAAAAGACTTTTAAATTTTCTCTAGCCCATTTTGATAGTATCGTCGACCATAAAAAATGTAAATAGTGAAACTCATTTCTAGTGGAGATGAAACTGTTGAAGTATGCTCGGGTGAGCGAGAGACATGAACAGGATTAGAACGAAAAAAAAATGGACAAATAACAGAATCTGAATAAAGATGCTACTGTGTTATCCATCCATCACAGAGACATCGCCAGTGCCATCAAGGAGTTATTAGATACAGTTAACACGGTCTTCAGGAAATACCAGTATCAAAACAGACGGGTAAACACACACACAAACACAAAAACTTTCTTCCCCCATTTTTCTGTGATTCTGATGTGCGTGCTCCAAGATAGATGCAACACCTGTGAAATCCGTAACACTGATTGAAGGTGTCTGTGTTTCTATTGGGCAGGCTCTGGAACAGCAAAAGAAAGAGTTTGTCAAGTACTCCAAGAGCTTTAGCGACACGCTCAAAACCTACTTCAAAGATGCAAAGTAAGAACAAACACTTTTTTCTCCCCCCACCATTGATGTTCATTAACTTCAATTTCCCGTGTCTCTATTTCTGTTTTACGCCCTATTTTGATTCCCTCCGCAAGATAAATGTTCTGACTTGCACACAACCACACACCCAGTGTCACTACACTATAAATGGCTGTTGATGATCAGAGGCCCACCAAATGCATCCGTGCTGAAAAATTCCCTTGACCCACTTCCTGTGGATTCCCTTGACCCACTTCCTGTGGATTCCCACTCACCCTTGTATCCTCAGAAGCCTGACATTCTCCCATTCCACTCGGATCAAAGTGCTGCGCCTGATCAATCCTAATATTGTTGCCATGACTCCTTTAGCTGAATGATTGATCTGTGCATTCCCTGCTGTCTCTTGTCACATTTGTTTCCAGGGCGATAAACGTGTTTGTCAGCGCCAACCGACTCACCCACCAAACCAACATGATACTGCAGACCTTCAAGACGGTGGTGTAGGAGCTCAAACACGCACGCACACACACAGACACACACACATACACAGACAGACACATTGACACACACACACACACACACACACACACACACACACACACACACACACACACACACACACACACACACACACACACACACACACACACACACACACACACACACGTTGAGTTTTTTTTTTTTATGATTAGAAACTAGAAGAAGCTTTTAGAAATTGTAAGGGTATTTTATTTTCCGGGGCGTATAATTTATAATTCTTTAGCTTTGAGAAATCAAGTAGTAAAGGTTCAAAGTCAGTTAGTTTGAAAATAATTGCCAGGGCATTTTAACTTTCTTTTAGGCTGTCCTTTTAAAAATAAATCTATTTTCGTATGTCCATGCTGCACCTTTCCTGCACAAGCTGCTCCAGGCTGTTAGGAGTTCCTTTTTTTTGCAATCATAACCAGTTTGGGGATATGCAGTTGATCATTTACCTCCGGAAAGCTTAGAGAAGTTAGAGACAGATGGTCAACGGTAATGTAATAATTTAAATTTAATAATTTAACTTACTCGAAAACCGTCTTTTCTGGTCAAATTCAGATGATTATATATTTCTGGGATTGTACTTTTATTTGAAATTGTAATATATTTTCTAATAAACAGAAAAAATAAAAGTTAATAAGATTAGCAATTATGAAAAATAAGACAAAGAAATAGAGAATTTTTGAAAATGAGAAGATTGAGATGCATTATGTCTGGCACAAGCTTGCTATTTAGCTACTACTGTCAATTTCTCACACCAGGTTAAATGCATTAATATACAATCGACTGAATTAAATTAAAACTAAAATGAGTATGATTTTATTATGATTCCCAACAATATTGCAATGGCTAATCTACTGTAATACTTTTTGTGCCCCAATATTTCTATTTTTATAAAGCCAGCCATTTAAATATAAATACAGCAGGTTTGTCTTGGTGTGTAGTAATTTTATTGGGAGCTGCTTTCTTTTAGCCAGTGAGAACTTTCAAACTTTCAAGGTTTAACAGAATTGTACTTTACAACAAAATTGAATGTATATACTTTTTCTTCATTCCTGTAACTCAAGAAACTGTTTTAATCTACTACCTATTTTAGCCCTGTAAAAATGGGCACAGGCACATTCCTTAAACCAAATGTAAATAAATCATTGGGATCTGAGCTTTTTTTCCTCGTTCACTCTAGACCTTGGGCAGTCCGACACATCACTTGTGTTGAACAAATGCTTAGGAGGCTGCTCAAACCATTCCAAATAAAACAAGTCTCAACGTTTGAGATGAGATCTTTAAAAACAAATAAAAAAAACCTGCTTCCTTTTTATTGTCTATCTTTTTTTGGTAGGGAAATAAATTAAAATCTCATGTTTTACCTTCAGCTTCTTCAACTGTACATTCTTCTTCTGGGGCAGTGGTTCCACCAACTGTATTTCATTTTTAATTTCGCTGTTCCTGAAGCATCATTCTTCTTCATCCCTGTATAATGGTACATTTTCCACAGTGGATTTTATACTGCGCTATTTTTGGGCTCTGTCAGCGCTCTAGGCTGTGTTGCTGTAATCCAATTGTGAAAGCGTTCACTTTTAAGCTTTATTATTGAAATTGCTGGGACCGTACTTTCTCATTCTGCCGCTGTTGATGGATATAATCAGCTAATTCAAGTCATTCTTGGCTATTAAGGCGTTTCTAGCGATCGGATCTGAGTGACTGACGGATGGTGTCAGTTATTCAGATGGAGGTTCGAAAACGTATAGCAATGTGCTTTGTGTGTGTGTGCACGCATGTACATTTTATTGTGCACTTCTTTGTCAAAGAAATGCAGAGGAATTAGAAAAAACGTTATGAGTAGCCGCAAGGTTATGTTTGATAGTTACAATCATGTGGGTACTTATTTTTATCTCAAATTAAATGTCAAACCTCCATCAAGCAGCTATTTATCCAAGCCTTATCTATCTCTACTGAAGAAATCTTTCTTTCAATTGTTTTATTTACGGTAAGTACTCACTTGGTCGCATATGAAGAAAAAGGTCCTTTGAAGCGACTGGTGTGCGAATAGATGCAACACGCATACTCACAAGGGAAGGGTTCACACTCTAAAGCAGACCCCTTTTTGACTACTTGGTTGCCAGGAGACCTGGCTATGGACTTTGTGAAGGATGGGTAATACAATTGTGTGTGTGTACGATTGCCTCTTGGTAGTTAGTCCAGTTTTGGTGGGCATTTCGCTCAACTCCCTCTGGGAATGCATGTTTCGGGAGAAAAGCCATTTCAAAACACTGAGTGGACTTGGAGACACATTTGCTGAGCGTTCCCTCTTCACCTCTCTGGATAAGAACCACAGCTGAGAAAGCCATACATAGTGTAAAGTGTGCTTAAATGTGAACAGTATTTGTCTTTGTTCTTTTTTTTTTCGATTTCAACCCACTGCTTCTCTACTTGAATTGAGATGAAGTTTAGCAATCTTTTGACTCGCAGCGGCAGAGACCGTAACCATCGTTACACAAGGAAGTCTTTGGGGAGCCAATTTAAACGGTGTGTACAGTACACCTTCCCATGGCCATTTCTCTTTCTCAAACCAAGTAACGGAATGAACTTCAGTTGGAAACAACAGACTGTATTCTCTATTCAAGGGTGTTTAGATGCAGTAAACAGCCAACAATGGGGCGTGGGTGTAACCTTGCTGTATTTGCCATGACAACACTGCAAAATCACGTATGGACACACATAAGAGCCCAATTAAAGCAGATCAAATTGGGTTATGTCATAAAATTCTTGATGTGCAAAGAGGAAACAACACTGTTTTTAAAATTCTATGACAAACATTGTTTTAAACTTTTCTTACTTCAACCTTTAGGACCTCAGGTCATTGATATCAGCCGTAACCATGGGGACAGACACAGGGGCACTCGAGCCGTTTTACTGTTGAGGATTATCCCTGTTGAGATATTGTGTGCGTGTGGGTTGTTACCGCTCAAATTAGAATACCTCTTGTGCAGTACTGTACATATTACATTGTTACAAATTATTACTGACATGTTCACTTGTTTTTCTTACAAGTTCAAGTCAAGGGAAACAAACCAGTATTTAGAGATGCAAGCCCATTTTCTCCGATGCCCTGTTCGTTCAGGGCCTCTCCGGCCCACCTCACTCCCTCTCTAAAGCCTCTGTTTAAGAGAGGCTTCATAGGTTGTGGTCTCCAACAGGGTAGGGCTCAAGCAGAGAAGAATATCACCTCCATCAAAGCATTCTCATCACTCCAGAGCATCATAGTCCTCCTATTGGACGGCTGGGGATGCCGACGGGAAGTGGGACGAGCTTAGCTCCATTCCTTCGTTACGTCGGAGTGACGTTACGAGGCGCTCCTGAAGGAGCACGTCCACAACGGGCTCCTCACGTCGGTGCTGACTGATTCACCTCATGCGTGGGATAGCGATGCGCAGAGGTCAAGGGTCGCGGCGCCTTTCATGGAGGCACTGGAATGCTCTGCCTTTTCACGTCTGCTTGGTAGTCTGCCTGTCTGGTTATTCATTGCACGGGTGTTGGTTTTTTTCATTACCTATTTGTCGTCAATCATACTTGAGAACCACGATGGTCCCTGTAGAAAGCAATTAAGTCAATGAAATTACTTTTGCAGCCGTGCTTCCTCTTCTGGTTCCCCGGCCGGGCAAAATGTGGCATCATTTTAGCAGGAGGCTTCACCGTAGAACAATTAGAAATTTCAACAAAGTTCTCGAACATATGGGAAGAATTACCTTTCTTGGAGAAAATAATACATCTCCAGGCATGTGGCAAGCAATTATAAATTACTTCATGCACGTTGCACAATCAAATAATAATGCAAATTGAGAGGTGAATAGAATTGGAATTTCCCTGTGTTGTTCAGCATTTCCAATGGGACTCAAGTTAATTCAAGCATCAGGAGAAGTGTTTTCAACCAATCATCATTAGATGTTGAGTCAAGCACGCTTTTATTGCAGGAATCCCTTTTTATAAACATGTTTATCACCTTCAGATAACTACGCAAGCGGATTAATAGAGAAATAGCAGGTGCTGCTAATCTTTTCCAAATCCATTTTTTAACATATGGCATCGTGCTCTGCTATCTGCCACTCTCCGTACAAGTGTGAGAACAGTCCACAATTAAATAGTGGCTAAATCCATTTCTTTTTTTCAGTTTGAAAAAATAGAAGTAGTAGAATTGCAGTTCCTTATTGCCGGTTGAATTCTCCTTGTTATGTTGAGGTGAGCAGCTCTCTGACCTGTCCGTTATCCCTCCTCAGGTGTTGCACCTGCAGAGTTTGTGGCAGCTCAGGGAGGGAGACCTGAGGGTCAAGGAGACATGTTGCCCCCTCACACCGTCTACGATGGGAGGTGATCAGTGGATTGATCTGAAACCACGGGGTAGAAGGCTAACAGGTAGGTCACCGGCTGAAAATGGCTCGCCGTCACCGCTAAAAGCTGTTCAAACAACGAGCCAATAAATAATTGATTTGCACATGGGGTTATTGGGGCAGACTCCCCGCCGCCAAGACACGCACGTGAGGCAAACAAACACTTCAAACCATCCCTCGATACATTATTGATCAATGGTTCCGGTTAAGGGTGTCGAAGCCACGCACATGCGCGAGTGCATAATGTTGAGAAAATAAACACTGCTTCTTTTCATCGCCACGAACCCATCATTTATTGATCAAAAGCTTTAATTAGCCTGGTTTGATCGTCAGTCAGTTGATTGCTGTGTGACCCTGTTTGCAAATGTACACAAGTTTTCTATTAATTATCAATCAGGTTATTAGTGACTGACGTGAGATGACTACTGGATATCTATCAATGTCTTAACGGGTCTACCATTAATATGGTTACACTGTTAGGCTAGCTGCGGTTTTCTGTCATGGTATTTAATTAGTGCATGTTGCATGAACCTCGATACTTTAGCACTTGGTTAAGTATGTCTGTCTGTCAACTTATTTTTTTATTGGCTTGCTTATCCCTCCTTATATTGAGTGCTTATTATCCTCCCTAGCTCTTGCTCCATCTGTTTCCCTCTGTTCCTCTCGCTCCCTCCCTTTCATTTTCCCTACTCTCCAAATCACATCGTTCAGCTGGCAGAATGAGCTCCCGGTAATTCCTTCAATGTCACTTAAATGAGGCTGTCTCAGCGACAGACGCATTCTCCAGGCGTCCTGTTTTTGTATGAAAGCGAGTGACTATCGCTGTGTGTTGTATCTGTCTTCAGGTTCTGGGGGTTGGTGGCCCCTAGTGTCTGGATTACTGGGCGGACCCGTTGAACCCTGACCTGGCTTGTACTCGCCATCGGGGACACAGGAGGTCAGGTGACACGGCGGCATTGGTGAAATTGGATGTGGACGATGGTGAACAGAGAGAAGTCAATAGCGTTTAGACTTGTTATGGAGCAGCATGAAGCCTAATTTCTAAGTGAGGTGTGTGTGCGTGTATCTTCCAGGTCAGTGCTATCTGCTTCAGATCAACTCAGATCGCTCTGTTAAATAAAACAAACGATGCCCAGGGGTGAAGTCAACATCAACTGATTTCAGATGACTTGATTTGATGACTTGTCTTGATTTCAGGGACTTGCATGAGGTAGGCAACACTGCTGACAGACTTGGCACTCATAGATGCCTAGGTATGACACACACACACACACACAAACACACAAACACACTGATGCACACCTGATTAAACTGTGAGGTCTTTACTATGGGATTTTAAGCTGGGGAAGCAGATTATTTCCACTCATTCCCAAGTTGCTTGCATCATATTATCGTCTGAAATAAATAAATAATAAACGCAACATCCTGTTACATTCTAATCGGCGTGATTTTCTGAGCCTCCAAATTATATTCTGTGACATTTAAAAAAAACAAAAGAAACGGCACACATCTTGACATCTTGTATAACAGCCTCTGTCAGTGCTCGCCTGCTTACTTAGTTACTGTCGCCATGGCATGCGACGCTATTGGAAGCGCAACTGTGTCTGTGGCTCACAGACCAATACATCCACCAGACACACTGAAATACACACACACACACACACAACCGAATCCACACCAACATACACACACACACACACACACACACACATTAGACATCCTCCAGCCGTCTGCGTAATGAAGAGGCTGTTGAGTTGTGTCTTGATTGCATCATTTGAGAGAGAGAGAGAGAGATAGAGAGAGAAAGAGCAAGAGACAGAGACATAGAAAGGGACAGAGAGAGGGACAGAGTGACAGAGAGAGTCTCTCCTAAGAGCCACCAGGCTGCCTGGTTATTATTCAGCAGCCGGGCTGAGGGAGTGTTCTGACACAACGGGGGGAAAACATGAGAACAAAGTGCTCATAAACAAGCTCAACAAATGGGATAACAAAGGGAGAAACAAGAAGGGAGAAACAAGAAGGGGAAAGGGAATAGAAAGCAGCAGAACATTAAATAGACTAGCTAATTATGATTAGAAATGCTCCGCTATTTACGCCCGTGTTTGTGTTTGAGGGCGAGAGTAATATGGGAGGAATGGCGTGTATAGTATAGATCTTCTGCTCTGTGTATGTGGATGCCACACAGGGAACGTGAGTGTGTGTGTGTGTGTGTGTGTGTGTGTGTGTGTGTGTGTGTGTGTGTGTGTGTGTGTGTGTGTGTGTGTGTGTGTGTGTGTGTGTGTGTTCATACCTTTGGGGTTTGGGCGCCGTTCTTTTGAAGCTGCCCTCCCTGCAGTATGAGTGGGCTGTTTACCATTAGACATGGCTGGTTAGCCAGACCCCCAACCTGCAGGCTCAGGCCACCAGAGAGACACCCTGGGAAATAGAGGGGAAGAGCCAGTGAGAACGGGATGCAAGGGAAATAGGGAGGAGATTAGTGTAGTCACAAACCCATAAAGATGGTGTGAGCGTAAATATGTGCCTGTGTTTGTATGTATTTTTTTGCATATTTGTTTGTTTGTGTGTAGGGTGTGTGTGTTTGTTTGCAAAGGTGTTTGCGTTTCCGATAATATCGATGTTGTGTTTGGGTGATGAGTGAGTAACAATGATCGTGTGAGTTGTTAGGATATATTGCTGGGTGGGTGTGTATCCACAGTATAGATCTGTTTGTACTGAGTGTGTTTGTGTCGATGTTTCTAAATGTTTGGGTAGACTGGTAGGTGGCGGTGATCAAAGTAGCAGGGTGGAGCAAGACGATCGTGAATGGTTGTTGCAGAGCCGTCGACACAACTTCTGACAAATTGAAAAGCGACGTGGTTCTGAAAACAAAATCTAAGACGAAATAACAGAAATAGTTTACTTTGATGCCATCTTTGCTCCTGCTGTTCCCATTTTGTTATCTGAAATCTCACCAAATACAGAAAAGGGGCGTCTGCCATGGCAAGCCTAAGACTGTGTGTGTGTGTGTGTGTGTGTGTGTGTGTGTGTGTGTGTGTGTGTGTGTGTGTGTGTGTGTGAGAGTATTGCTTTCTGTGTGTGTGTGTGTGCCTTGTACCTTGTGTGTGTTTGTACATGAGGGCATGTTTGCAGGCGTGAGTATGCAGAGAATGCGAGAGAGAGAGAGAGAGAGAGAGAGAGAGAGAGAGAGAGAGAGAGAGAGAGAGAGAGAAATATGAAGATACAGAGAAAGACTCATCCATCAAACGGTGACTCATGGGGCGACATCATATGAAAAGGCATTGATCTGACATGTTATAGAGAAACGACGTGCAACGACACTGAAATGCAACCCACCAGTTGGGATTTGCTCCTTGCTGCACGGCCCCTCCTTGACCTTGCATGTCAGCCTTTAGCCCCTAAGTCCCGTTTGCATCACCATGCTCTGGAGGCTCCCGAGGCGTATATTTGAGGCGTTCAGTGTTGAGTTCTCCATCAATGCTTCTAACTGAGAGAGATGGCGATGTGAGATCCATTACTGCTCAGAGTTGACCTGACCAGAATACCTCATCAGAGCTCATGTGTGTTGCACCCCTAGTGTGTGTAGATCACATCAGGGGTGTAGATCACACCAGGGGTTGGGGAGGCTTCACTACACTTTCTGCTATCCCCCATGCCTTCTAAATCTCATGAACTGAAAGAGATTCGGTGTACTTTGAATTCCTACTAATTTTCTGTGTTTTAGAGAGCAGTCACACTAATGCTTAGGCCTGCAGGAGTACTGAAGGACGATTTTGATGTTCATTCCAGAAAGTTCCATTTTGAAGAAGTAAATTGTAGCCTATCTTTTCTTTGACGTATCCTCAACCGGGTGGTAAGTAGCTTTACCTCCTTCCTTCCTTCCTTCCTTCCTTCCCTCCTTCCTTCCTTCTTTCCTTCATTCCTTTCTTCCTTCCTTTCTTCCTTCTTTCCTCCTGTTACTTTCCTGGAATCTTTTTAAGCCTTTGCCTTCATGCAGCACGGCTCCATAAAGCAGCATAGTGATTGGCTGTGGGGGAATGAGGGCCGGTCCCACAGAACAGCATGTTGATTTGCTAGAGGGTGGAATTGAGGAGTCCTTGATCACCACCTGGAATTGAGCCTGATTAGTGGTGAACAAGTGTAAACTCACATACAGTCACACACGTTACCATATATTGCTCCCCTCAGGGATGAATAATATCAAAGCAAGAAGCCGTCTATTACTCTTCTTGAAATCTGTAGAGCACAAATATCCCTCAATGACACAGAGATATTGACAAATAGCTTATAAATATCATACATTTCCAGCAAAGTAATTTTTCTTTAAGAATGATTTCACAAATCTTACCCAAACGACTTTTTCATTTCATTCGCTTCATCAATTATGCCTTTTGTCTGCAAGGGTTGCGGTAAATGTCAATGTCGCATTTCTCAATCAAAAGATATATCCAAAAAGAAAAAGATAATGGGAAAAATATTAACAGAAAAGGTCAAAGGATCACCGCAGTTTATTACGATTAATAGCAGGTAAATATGCTGAATGCGGCATTGGTAGGAGAGAAGGTTATCTACCAAAAGTGTTTTGCAGCAACGTCTTCTCTAGGTTCCAATAATTAAAATGCCTTCCATTCACTACAGCACATTCCTCAAGCTCTACACACCGTATTATCCAAACTATTCAGGCTGGAATATTTAATTAATCAGGTAGGAAGGTACTTAGTGTGCCAGTTACCAGACAGGCCAATTAATATTGAATTCAACCCTGACCTTGGGGGAGTTACACTTCTTTAATCAAATATACAAAGTTTCTTAATTTTCATAAACACGTAATGCATTTATTTTACACATAACGCACAGTTCTCATGACATTTGCACATTAGTTGATGCCTGCTATTGACACCAAGCAATCCCTGTGAGTGTATAAGGTTACGAAACACATGACTAATATGGGAGCTTCATGTTGGTTGTAGCCAGAGAGGGAGTGGCTTACCAGCTGCTTTTGTGGTGACCTCTGAGACTGTGAAAGTTCTTATTCGACGCGTCATGGCGGTGCACTTCATACAATCAAAAACAAAACTGTAGCAATGCATCTGTGTGTGTATATGTGTGTGTGCGAGATCCAAGCGTGCAGGAAGAAACACAACACACATCTCACCCAAACCCCCCTCTTGTTCTTCCTGTACTCCTCTTCCTCTGCTTTCCTCCTCTTCCTCTGCGTTCCTCCTCTCCCTCACCCTGACCCTACCAGGCGTTGTGTGTGTTGGGGACGTGTCCGTCGAGCTGTCTGTCCACCGTCTGTCGGGCATGCTCCCCGCCACGCAGAAGAACACACACACACACACACACACCCACACACACTCACACTTACACACAGACGCACACTGGGTCTCCAGGCACCACCTCGTTGCTCCATGCTGCTGCTCCTTCTGGAGACGCACAGGAAGGACAGGAGGGTCATCCACAGCCCCCCTCCCCCCCCCCACGCCACACACTCGCCATCTCCTGGGTCACCTGCATGCGTCTGACAACAGTCTGTTCAGACAGGGAGTGGTCCCGTTGCACGCATACACACACACACAGACACACACACACACACACACGCATACACACACACACAGACTCTGTTTTGAATTCAGTTTCTGATTTTGTGTTGCTTGAATTTTTTATGTATCAGAATCAGAAACTGAAATCGAAAGTTACCTCATGCAAGGATTACTTTCTCGCTGCATGAAAAATTATCTCAGTTCCCTTGTACACATTTTAAAACCCTTTAAATAATATTTGTTTAAAATAACAAGTTTATAATAGTTTTCCACATGATGGTTTTACCCCTTGATATGGCTTAGCAGCTTCTCAACGCCTTCACAAGAATCGGAGATCTGCGAACCATGGCGCCATATAATCATCCTATCACTGCCCACTGACCCACACACCTATTGCTTTGGCCCAGTGATTCCCATAGCTTTGCAAATGGGACCAGGATGGATTTGCTTTACATTTAACCGCGTTCAACGCATGATGGGTTGAATCTGTGACATCCAAGCTTAGTCTAATTGCTTCCAGGAATACTGGGCCTCTGCAGAACATTTGGGGGGAAGGGGAAGGTCTAATAATCCGCCCACAGTGAGCGGTTTCTCTCCTGGTGGGGAGCGCTGGCCCTTCCTGCTCGGTGGTTTGCTGGATGATTGACAGGGGTCAGAGGGTGAAGCAGCTCCACCGTTGCCACGGCAATGCTGAGATCACTGCAATGGCGTTGGACGGCAAGCTGACTAGACTGTTTACCCACCGACTGACGGACAGGTCAGAGTGGCTTGACAGAGTTCTCAGAGAGACATACGCACGCACATGCGCACGCATGCACACACACACCTATACGGACAAAATAGTTTGCATTTGACTTTTTTATTTCTTTGTTATGGCACGGCAAAACAGAAAACTCATCTTAATATTCGCTGTGCTGTTCGCAGCTTCTGTCTAGTGCCCTCAAGGGGGGACTAGTGTGTGTGCGTCTGTGTGTGCGTGTGTTTTTAATTAATTGTGAACCTTTTTCCAGGTTCATGTGCCTTACTGCGTGTCCTCTCCCCTCACCTGCGTTGTTTGTGATATGTGAATTTCTGTCAGAGTACATGCTTATCCAGCTGTGGGCACACCTGGCGCGCCCTCTATTATCGATGTAGCTTTTACTTTGTGTGTGTTTGTGTGTGTGTGTGTGTTGGCTGCGCGAATGCGTTTGTGAATGCGTGTGTAAATGCGTGTGTTGTATAAATTATACCTGACTTGGTTTGACGTCCTGCTATTCAATTGCAACTCATATTAGTTCCGTCAGATGCAATCTTGTTTCTCTCTGCTTTTTTTTTTTCTGTTTTTTCTTCGAATCAACTACAAATACTTTAATGTACCCACAGGCCGCCTTCCAGGAATGCACTCCTGCTGACATGTGGTCATACGGTTTCAAGGAGACATTAGCATAATGTTTAATTGGCTATTAGCTGTGCTAGATGTGCAACGGCCACTATTCTGTCTGCGGTCTGGACAGTGCATATGCTGATACTGTCTGCTACTAAGTTGTGGGACTTGAACGAAAGCAGACAATCTGTCTAGATCGCCCAGGTCCTGCTGCTGAGGGCGATGCTCAGAGTCTGGGAGAGGTAGGGATTGCTTTGGGACCCCCCTCCCCTCTCCTATAGGACCATTTATGCGTGAGGCTCTTTCATTTGTAAATTTTAAATGTATTACGTTTGTGCAGATATTGCTATTTGCTTTCTTTTTTCCCATGCATGCATCACTGCTCTGTATGTCTGTGTGTGTGTGTGTGTGTGTGTGCGTATGCGTGTGTGCGTGTGCGTGTGTGTGTGCGTGTGTGTGTGTGTGTGTGTGTGTCGGTGTCGGTGCCCGTGGGCGCGTATGTGTGTGTCTGAGAGGGAGAGAAAGAACTAGAGGGTGCGGAGGAAGGTAGATGGACAGATTAAAAGAGAGAAAGAGGGATATGTTAACATTGGACTGATTTTTCTAACATTAAAATCATGCCTAAAGCAAGTGGATGTTATCGTCTTTAAATGTAATTATTGTTTTTTTTTCAAATCCATGCATCTGGGGTGTTTGTGTGTTGAGTGTGTGTGTATGTGTGTGTATGTGTGTTTCAAAGATAATAAGAAATAGCACTGTCGCCTTTATGCGGGGGTCTATGCTCGGTAGATAGATTGAGTGTGTGTAAATATGTGTAGGGGGCTCTATGTGTTTGAGTGTAATTGCCGGCAACCGTACGTTTCCACCGCTGCCTTATCGTCATGGCATCAATATCTTTATCTCCCAACCCACTGAATTTAATTCAGCAGCGGGTCCTGGGTGAGTTAATACAATGCTTTCCCTCATTCTATCACACTCACTCCCCTCTCTCTCCCCATCTCTCCCTCTCTCTCTCTGTCTCTCTCCCTCTCTGGGGCTCTCCTTTCGCGCCAAGGCGAATATGGATTTTCATCATTCCTCATATCCATTATTCCTCCCGCTTCTTCAGATCCTCTGCCACCGAGGCTTCTGTCGCGGCCGTGTCGTTACGTTATGTCATATCAGATTCAGAATCCCATTATCTGCTGCTGATAAAGGACCAAAGCCACGCCCGTCGCGCCGCTGGAGGACACATTTCAAGCGTTTTGAGGCCACGGTCCCATCATATCCAGTTCAGCTCGCATTGTCTGACGGAGGCTTCGATCAAACAATCCGCCAGCCGGCAGTATCAGAAGTGCGGACAATAGAATTATTTTTCCTTCCTACATTGATGTAATGACTCCTAATACATTTCAGCAACTAAAGGCAAGGTCTTGTCAGTCATGCTGTACGAAAAGGGGAGGGTATGAAGTAATCAGACTTCAGAATGATTTTTACAAGTGTGGACTTTTAGAAGACGAGGAAACACAATAAATATTAATGATTGAAACACAACGCAGGAAAGAGTTATGTTGTATCGTAATGTTGGAGGGGGTTTGAAACACCTTCCCAAGGTCAGGGCTGAGCGAGAGAAGTAATTTAATGTAATTTGCAATTATGCATTTGTAAGTAGAAATTTGTAATTAAATTCAAAGTTCATAATTAAATTGACAATAACATGAACATCTACCCTGACGATCCATATTACCTCATCTAAGATCAGGACTATTTCAAAACAAATGTCCATGATATGAAGGTCCAGGGTACTTGCATCAAATATGAACTCCTTTGAGATGAAGCCCCTGAATTGTAGACCACAATAAAAGGATTTCTAGTGAAATATTCCCAAGATGGATAGAATGGTTGAAGGGAGCGTTTCTAGTAGATTTTTTTATTGCAGTAAATAGCTGTAGTGGAAGACATAGTGCAGGCTTGACTAGATTCAACATTCAGATCGATAGCAGCAAGGAGCATAGAGGGGTCGGGCATCGTTCTCTTGGACACAGTAACTTTTGGCAGAGAGATGAAAGCAAGTATCCTATCCCAACCACCACCATGATAGAGATATTTATTTATTTATACCTTGGACCTTTGACCTCTCTCTCTCTCTCTGCAGGATGTTGACGGTGTTCTGTCTGATGCTGTTCTCCCTGTCTGATGAAATATCGATCTTTCAGACCACTTCTTGACAGCAAAGTATTTGATTTAATGGAGCATGATCAGGGGAAGATACCGGCAGAGATTTACAAAGCATCTTCAATGAGACAATTGGTGTACATGGTTCTTACAGGGAAACTCTCACATTGTTAATACAAGCATCAGAGGGTTTAACATCAACCCGGATCAATGGTTCCTATGGTCTACAACTATTTAGCTGTGATATAAGGAAGCAATAGATGTCCAAGGAGTGGTTCTCACTGTCTAGGATTGGAGCCTATTGCTTGTGTGTAATTCACATTTTCCATGACACTGTCCTTTTGTTGGGCCTTCCATATGAGAGAAAGGCTGATGCTGGTGTGTGTGTTCGGTGTGTGTGTTTGTGTATTTCTCAGATCTGTCTTCTTTTCATGTTTCAGTTGTCTGAAACATGACACAGTGTATTTTTGTGATCCGTTTATGTTTGCATGTTTTCCATGCATGCTTTTTCAAGGAGTTCCTTAAATTTATTTCGGAGAGAGAGAGAGAAGGGGAGAGACTCACAGAGATAAAAAGATGGAGTAGAGTGGGGTTTGTGAGGGGGGTGTGAGTAAGAGACTATGCAGAACAAAGAGACAAGGATGAGAATCACAGAGGGAGACAACATGAAAATGAAACGTCTCTGGGAGCTGTTTCCTGTTTCCTGGTGATTAAAGAGTTATGTTCTTATCAAAGGACTTTGGCTCCATATCACTTCATGCCATACGAATTTTAGTGTGTGTGTGTGTATGTCTGACGTTGTGTGTGTCTGTGTGCGTGTGTATGTGTGTGTATGTGTACATGTGCGTGTTTGGGATATGTGCTTATTTTGCCATTCTTTGTGTGAAGATGTTCCTGTGTTCTTACATGCTCAGATTTAGGGTCCCCATTGCAAAATGATATCATTTCCACACAGTGTCTTTTGTGTGTGTTTGTGAGTGTATGTGTGTGCGCATCTGTCAATGTGCATGATATAGCGTTTAAAATATGTGAGTTTAGAATATAAAACCCATATGTTTCCTCATGTTTCTGATTATGCATCTGCATGTTTGTAGATGTTCTCCAGCTCTCCACTCAAACTGACTCTATCATGCGGGATCTAAACCAGTGCCTGAGTAAAAATGCTAACCTGCATGTATATATATTTTTGGGTGGTGACTGGATTTTTGTGACACACCGAAGACCCCTTAATCCTAAACCAGAACCTGGGTCCTAACCCAGGACCCCAATTCTAAACAGAGTCCTATTAAAATGCAGACAGCATAGTGTGTCCCTCGCTCACAGAGCAGAATAGTCCGTTCTCCTACACTGCCGTCATAATGTGTACGTTGAAATGCACCAGGGAACTTGTTTAGGAACATGAAATCACAGTTCATATGAGTTCACACCTCCTGCCTGGACTGACCCACCCGGGGCTTCCAGCTTCAGGACTTCCAGCTACCATCACTGTGCCCTCCTCTAAATGGCAAATAGCATGTTATATAGCACAGAGTAATAAAGCAAGCGACACCCTTTCGACCTTCTGAAACACACCCGAGGGAGGATTGCCAGTTTGTGATTATATATTTATATACAAAGTCGAAGGATCAACGATGGTTGCGAAGACGAGTGGAATATTCAGAGTTTGTTCTCAAATCCGCATGAAGAAGTGATCTGTCCTAAGAGGAGAGAGAGAGAAAGAGAGAGAGAGAGACAGAGAGAGAGAGAGAGAAAAAAATACTTGCATTTTGAACTTAGAGAACTTGTTTCTTTGTGTTTCTGTACAAAATTGTCATCTATTTATTTTCTTGTTCAAGACTTATTTTTTTAAATCTTTCCCTCTTTCTTTCTCTGTCGCTCTCTCTCTGAATCCCCCCTGCACAGTTATAGTCAGAAACACGCCTCTTCAGTCCTTTTATCTTTGTTTTCTTCTCTAGTTTGCTCTACTTCCACCCCCCCCCCCAGCCCCCACTTCCAAATTATCCTAATGCCCAATTTAAATTATGCTTAATAGAGCACTCTCAGTAGGAGGGCTTGTTACATGAGCCTAACTGCTTTCTGTGTTTCTGTGTGTGCGTGAGTGCATGTGTCTGTGTGTGTGTATGTGTGTATGTGCATTTGTGTGCGTGTGTGTGTGTGTGTGTGTGTGTGTGTGTGTGTGTGTGTGTGTGTGTGTGTGTGTGTGTGTGTGTGTGTGTGTGTGCGCGTGCGTGGCAGCAGCGATCTGTGTTTAAATAGGTTAGCAGAATGTGTGCATGTACGTGTCTTGGTGCATGCTAGCAACAGCCGGAGAGAATATGTGACTATTTTGTCCAAATGTGACGGACAAAACATATTAATAAGGGGTCCGAGCAGCGAAGCTGCTTGGTCCCCTTTTGTTTCTGTTACGTTTTTTTTTCCCCTCAAATTCTGTAAAAGCCATACTGCAGCCTATACCGTAAGTCGAAAACTCTTGAAATTTTCTGGTGTGGTTACCAATAACTCCCACTACCCATAAACCCAAATTTGTGGTACTGCACTAAAAGGTGGCACTACAAAAATAATCAAAAATTCACCAAAATTGCCACATAAAATCTTTAGACCAAGCCTCACAAAAATCATCGAACAGAATTTGTTTTATTTAGTTCCATTTGAGAAATATTTGCCAATAAAGTTGGAGCAGTTAGCCCATTTTTCTTATATGCCCATTTTGTTATTGTATAAAAAAACTTACGACTATTATTAGGTGGATACCAATACCACCTTTGGGTGGTACTGCACCCAAAGGTGGTGCTATTAAAAAATAAACCTAAATTGTGGTACTGCACCCAAAGGTGGCGCTATTAAAAAAAATATGAACTAGCCTTATTTATTTTTTCCTTACCAGATTGACCTAGACTCAAAATTCTTTCATTATATTAATCTCTAAAATCAGATGCATCTTTTTCACCCCGGTCTTCTGCTCTAAAAATGTTTAGTTTTCCTACAATTTCATAGAAAAGCCAAACGTCCACAGTCTCAACCCGTTTTGCCTATATGACCATTTTGTTATTGTATAACTACCATACGGCTATCATTAGGTGGATACCATTAACAGTGCAAATTCTCAGATCTGTGCTCTTTTAAGAAAGCCCTTAATTCTCTTGTGAAATGTGTGATTGGAGTTGTCTTGATGTTGTGTGCTTGTCAATTTTCACCATGTGAATGAGGCTTCATGCAGTTCAGAAATGTCAGTTGCTCAACAGGATAATGCCTTGTACTGGTTATCCTTAGTTTGAGAGTTTGAATCCTGATTAGAGCATTATGAACAAGCTGAACATTGATTTAAGAAACACAACATTGAACAGCACCTGAAATTCATCAGGTCATCAACATTCTGACTCATTTGTTTCCAAGAATCTGACTGCCAAGATACAGTATGGCATTAGGGGAACTTCTTTGTTAACCATTTTTCCTTCATAAGTAACTCTGTCATATTTATATTTCTTCCGTTAGTGTTCTTGAGGTTTAATTTCCCCAGAATTTCAAAGATTTTTCAGGTATATGCTTTAAGAAAGCCCTTAATTCACTTGAGAAATGTGCTCTTGGAGGTTTCTGGATGTTGTATGCTTATCAATAGACATTTTGACCATGTGAATGAGGCTTCAGTTCAGGTTTATCAGTTGCTTAATTGGGATAATGCCTTGTACAGGTGATCCTTAGGTTGAGAGTTTGAATCCCGATTTTAGCATGCTGAACATAACATTCGGCCATTGCTTTGCAGCTAACCTCAAAGCCGAGGCACAGTATTGCATTAAGTGGAACATCTTCATCAACATCTTTCCTTCCTAATTATTGGTCATATTTATATATCTTCCATTAGTGTGTTCTTGACTTTTAATTTTGGTCGGACGCTGTTAATCACTGCTTGCGGTTATATTTTAATTTGAATCCTGACCAGTTCATGAAAAATTCAGATTTTGTTCATATTTCACTCTGTTGAAATGGAGTGAGTAGTGCACATGTTTTCAACTAGGAGGAAAGCATGTTCTAAATGTCTTATTGTTTGGAGGAAAGCCTTTTTGAGACCAAAGGTTCTCTGTAAGTTTTCTCAAAATATCTTTCTTATCGGTATTAACTAAGCCACGCCAGATAATGCGAACAAACGTAAACCTAAGCCTAATTGATCAGATACTTACATTGTAAAATCAAGCGACCAAATTTGTTAAAAAATACGATTTGGTAAAACACCATGTGCCTCTATTTCTTATAACAAAACGTTCACACATGTCGTCAAGAAACAGAATATCTTTTATATTTCGGTTTGTGCTCATGAAAAAAATTACATAAACATTTCCTAACTCCGGAAGCCATTTTTGCTGGAACTCATTTAAATGTATTTTCATTCATTCATGAATTGTGTTTTCTTTTTGGGGGCTCTGTTTGCCATTATTGTTGAACTTCAGAACCCATGTCGCCCGAGGGTGCACACATGCACAACCACTAGTGATTACCTCTGCGTGTTTGTGTCTCTGGCTGAACTCGGATGGGTTGCCAGAACATGGGACTGAAATCCCTCTCATCAGAATTCAAATTCGTGCACGGTTCTGCATGACTTCTCCAACACCTCCTCCTCTTCCTCCTCCTCCTCTTCCTCCTCCTCATCCCTCCCTCCCTTCTTTACTTCCCTCCTTTCTCCCTCGCTCTCCAACACCGCTGGGCATACCAAGTAGGGGTCCTGCACATGTTCCCCCCCCCCCCCCCCTCCATTCTCCCCTCCCTCCATCCCTCACCCCTTAATCCTTCGTGGTTGAAAACCTTCAGGCCACCAAGGAGCAACTCATCCAAACTGTGATGGATGGCCCGATCCAAAAACGTTACTCCAAATGGAAGTGCGAGTGAAAAAGTCACTCTGGTAAATGGGAGCAATGGGAAGGTTTTCATGGGTTATACGTCCATTATATTTATATTTCAGTTCATGAGTGTGTGTTTGTGTCCGTCTGTCAGTCTGTGGGTCCGTCTGTGTGTCCGTCTGTATGTCCGTATGTGTGTCCATCCGTGTGTCCGCCTGTGCTGCTGGGGTACCTCAGTTTCGGAGAGCTGAGTGTGAGAGCATTAGAGTGTGTTGTGAATCTAAGTAAGGCTTAAAGTGTTCTGTCTGCATGGCAGAACCCCCCAACACTGTTTGGCTGAACTAATGTCCCGGTGCCTGCAATCTGTCTCCATCTCTCTCTCTCTCTCTCTCTCTCTCTCTCTCTCTCTCTCGCACACACACACACACACACACGCACACACACACACACACACACACACACACACACACACACACACACACACACACACACACACACACACACACACACAAACACACACACACACACACACACACACAGTGGGCAGTGATAAGCGTCAGTAGAAATGGTTGGCCTCTGGGCAGCATGAATAATGCAGTCAGTCCACATTCTAATAAACTCTCTACCCCTCCCCTACTACACACACACACACACACACACACACACACACACACACACACACACACACACACACACACACAGACAGTCAGTCTAGCATCAGTGCATACACCTCGAGTAGCGAATGCATTTCTCCAACTTTTCTAACTTTTCAATCCTGCTGTTCGTCTTCTGAACCTGAACTTCACCACCACCATGATGTGTGGGTTTAACATAGGGCTAACACACGCAGTCTCACACTCCAAAATGTCAGAGTAGTGGAGCAGATGGTAATTCGGGACAGATTTGAATGAACTTTGGTTTGTATGCTTTAACGATTGACTATTCAGCCTGTATGTGTATAGTAGACTATGCTAGGAATAACAAACACATCTATGTATAATCAGGCATGTGTTTGTTTGGCCACACACATACACACACAGACACACACACACACACACACACGCACACACACACACTCACACTCACACACACACTCACACTCACACAGATGAATGTGCATGAGCACACACACAAACTAAAAAAACCACGCCGTCAACTGTCTTGATCTCGTCATTATGATGTGTTTACGATGACGCACAGGATTCTCTTTCCCTGGCCTCTCTTTTTTATCTTCCTTTTCAGTTTTGCATCGTTGGTTCCGGACAACAAAGGTCCTCTCCTGGACTCCTCTCAGCTCGCTGTTTTCCACAAGGCTAGAAGGAGACACGGAGAAGTGCGACGTCACCATCCCATTATTATTCATACTGGCTGCACCACAGGTGAGCTATAGGATTACTAAATAATAAAGTATCTGTAATTAATAAAGTATCTGTGCTGTACACAGCCGAGGGGGGGGGGGGGGGAGTGAGAGAGAGGGGGGCTGCTCGTGTCATGTTGATACACACTCGTAGGATAGTTGGAGCCACACGAGTGTGTGGGCCAGATTGTCCAACGTCTGTCAGTGAATGACTCCTCCCCCCCCCTCCCCATCTGTTGTACGTTGCGTCATATTTCTGTATACAGTGGAGAACTACGTCCCATCTGCCACAACTCAAAGGATCCCCCGCAAAACCAAGACATTCAGATAATGCTGAGCTCCACAGCTCATTTCTCACTGTCGGTATGGGGTCTCAGGTGGGGTGTGTGTGGTTCTGGTTGGGTTCAGGTTCTGGGATGACTGGCGCTCGCAGTTGCCTTTTCTGGGACGGTTCACAGCTTGTGACCATCAATTTGGGCCCTGTTGTCGTGGCAACCAGTCCCCGTAGAAGAGACCTGATCACTAGCGATCCAGAAGGGAGGCCCTACACCTGGGACATCCAGGTGTCTAGGTGTTTGTTTGTGTTTGTGTTTGTATGATATGTTGCGTCTACTTACTCTGATCGTTATTGCTGTGGACCCTGTTTGTATTCTAAATCATATGTCTCAAGCCAATAATCTGCTGCAGCTTCAAACCATTCCCCGACACAGACAATTATATATATGAATCATAGGTTTTAGTGTGTTTGTTAGTGTGTCTGTGTGTCTGCATGCGTGCTTCCTTGCGTGTGTGTGAGTCTGAGCGATAGACGGCAAAGCATTATCCTTCCATACCTAATTTCCTTTTAATGATCACTTTAATGTCTCAGTGTCCTAATTATTTCACTCTTTTCCCTCCCTATTTGGTTCAATGTCTATAAGCTACGTGGACTCACTTAATATAAATTATCAATTATCTCTGCATTGGTTAAAATTGCGACTTAAGACTCATCAGAGATTATTTTAAGCCTATTCTGTGGGTGCCAGTAATACGAGCCACAACTGCATCCCACGGTGATTCATTCAATTGTGCTTAAAGTTCTACTTGGCATCCCTCATGGCCACGGCATCGGCTGCTCGTTTCTCCGTTTGGATCTCCTCTCTCTTGGCTTCCTGTTTTATTGTATGGGGATTTTCCTAAATATGGAACAGAGATGAATACGGGATGGATATCTTCTGCCACAATTCCTAACTATTGGCTGATTCTCATTCCAATTCCATTAGTGGCAGGGACTCACTTTTCCTCCCCGAGACATGCCATTGATGGACCCTTTATTGAAGCTTGTTTTAAGTTTAACTTTTGGGGTGGTTTCTTATGGCTTGCGTGGATGCAATCAGGGTATGGCTAAACCTCCCGGAAGTTAAAACAATACATTCATAAATCATTTGTTGTAGAACAGGTTTGATGTAACGTAACTGTTCATTATACATTTTGTTATGATTTGTTTGTTAAGGTGGATAATTAACCAATGAACGCCAAACATGCTCTACAGTCTCCGCCTCAAAGTGGGCCTAATGAGATTTGTCTCCATGACAACAGGCTCAAACTACCACTATCCTCATCCTCACCCTCATCATTTAATGAGGCTTTGAGTGTGGTCGGAGTGTTTGGGTTTGTAAGAAAACACACACGCACACACACACACACACACACACACACACACACACACACACACACACACACACACACACACACGCGCTCACATCCAAGGGAGCAGCGTGGATAGAAGTGAAAATGTTTCAGAATGAAGGCACTTGCCTACATTGACTGCTTGCTTAGAAGTGCAATAGAGGGTAAAAACAGCTTGGCTTACACAATGCACCCGGAGACTTTGAAATAAACTCTTTCGGATAGCAGGGCTTTTGTGCTGTCAAGATGAACGCGTTCGGGTGCGCAGGGTTCAACGGCGCCGTGGCGCAGGTGAGCTCTGATAGGGCCTGGCGCCCATGCCCCGCTGCACACAGGTTGTGTGGCATTACCCGCCTGGCGAAATGGATGTGAAAGGGGGCATCGCGGCGCGCCGCGCTGTGCGCGCGTGTTTGCGTCAACGGAGGCTCATGTTGAATTACCCCGCGGCGAACCCTAGCCCTTCTGAATGGTATTCCACTTCACTCCCTCAGCCCCAGACCCCGCCTCATGGGACCTACCTTCCTCTGAACCCTGTTTACCCTCCACACAATAACGCACAAAGTATGCACGCGCACATGCATTACCACGCACGCACGCATGCATACATGCACATACACACAAACACACACACACACACACACACACGTACACTTACATTCCCACATGCTTTAACACACCACGCGCAAGCACGCACATGCACACAAGAACACACAGGAATTACCCAACACACACACACACACACACGCTTTACCAAACCACAAGTACGCACGCACACAAAAACGCCCAAGCATTACCCCAGACTCACAAGCACACAAACATACACACAAACATTAGCACAAACATAAGCACACGCTGTACCACACCACATGCAAGCATGCACACAAACAAAAACACACAAGCATTACCCCCCCCACACACACACACACACGCACACACACACACACACACACATCCACACACACACACGCACGCACGCACACACACACACACACACACACACACACACACTCGCGAAAGCCAACACACGCAAACATACACATTTAGTAATGTAGCTAATTAAATAAAATGAGCACATGCCCACCCTGCAACCTTCTGCAACATGTATAAGCACCCGAACATGCAAGATGCAAAACATCTTGTGATTTCAATATAAGATAAGATAAGACTTGGAATCTGGGTGTTTACAGCAGTAGACCGGCTGAACGATATCAGGCAGGATTATGTGTTCGTCCATGTGCTTCCTTAATATTCACCGAATATGAAATTATTTTCACTGGAAAGTAAAAGTGCGTCCAAGAGCTCCAAACATTCCAGAAGCATCTTCCTGAGCAATTTGTATCTCATTCAATCAGAAGTAATCCATGAAAAAAAAAGGCTTCATTCCTCTTTCATCTGCTTTATAAATGATTCAACCTTTTTCAACTGCTTGCCTGAGGGTACATTTTGTTTATAGTGCGTCCCGTGGGAGTAGTTAGTGTGAAAGGGAGGGTTAAATACGTGTGCTTTATGAAGAGAGTTAGTGCCCCCCGGGAGCGCCGTGGCCTTTGCTGCGCTGCTGGGCTGACGAGCTGCCTTAACGGAGCATTACCCCTCTGCAGGGGAGCCCAGGAGGAATCTCCACCTAACCCCAACACTTCCACCGCTAAACTGTGGGGATACACACAACAACCAAGGCTACTTCACACTCAAAAGGTGTAGGCTAAGCATTTGTTATGAGCCTATCCCTAACCTATTCCTATCGCTAACCCTATGCCTAGCCTTAGCCCAAATGCTATCACTAGCACCTGTCCCTCTCCCTGTCCCTTAAGTTTTTTTTTACTGTTTTTAACGACTCGGTTTCCTTTACAATCTTTTTACTGCACGGCTTGTTCTGCTTTTACGTTGCAGTATTTTAGGAAGTCTTTTCAACACCTTGGCCAGGGACTTCTGATGAAAAATAGACTCTTTTCTGTCATTTTTGTGTTTAATTAAGTTTTGTTGTCCCTTGGCTCAAATAAATTCAACTAAACCCTATCCATTTCCCTTTCCCCCTTTCCCTACTCTGATCCCTCCCCTCTTTGAGGGCTCTAACTCCTTCCTGCCTGTTTACAGCCTCCTTGTCGCCCCTTGGCATCTGCAGGAGGAGAATCACTGGCTGCTGGGGCGATGCCAGACCCCAGCACACTATGGACATCACGCCCCAACACCGGGACGCTCTGAGTCAGCCTGGACCCCCTGCCAGACACCGAGGGGGCTCACGGCCATCCGTCCCACACACACACACACACACACACACCCACACACACACACACACACACACACACACACACACACACATTCACACACACACACACACACACACACCAAGGACCCCTGGCCAAGAGTGGGACCAACGTGGAGACCCTCCTTGGTGATGAATCTCTTCTGGCCGAATGACAATACGGAGCCATGACTAATGCTGTGTTTGTTTGGCAGTCACTAGTGTGGCGAGGGATTTGTCTATTTAAGAACTGGTACATTTGATATCTTTGATGCTTCCCAGCTGGTTTCACAGTTAAAGTTGTGGGATGCGTCCCCCGCACTGCTTTGGTTCAGATGACTGTTAAAAGTGTGTGTAATGGTGGTATGGATGTTGGCACTACCAGGGATGTTAGTAGTTCATATAATGACAGTAGCACTGTAACAGAGCGGGGGCTCCGCGAGACACCTGGGCCCACTTCTTCCGATGACCAAAGGGCACCCCCCCACACCCTGCCGTCGGTTGCTCGTGGTAAACGTTGGATCTCACCACCGATTCTCGCTGATTTAGAAACTCCTCTCCGTTCCACACATTGGCTCATCCTCCTTTGTGTGTTTGTGTGTGTGTGTAAGTGTAAGTGTGCTTGTGTGTGTGCACATGTGTTGGTGTGTGTGTGTATGTGTGTGACGTGTTAGCGCGAATGTGTTTGGCGTATTGGCAGAGTCAACCACAAGCCCCGGAACCCCACTGACTCTTCTCCCGCAACCTTCCTCAACAATTTTGCTACTTGCAAACCCACAGACTTTATTTAATTATTAGCATACTGTTTAATAAAATGAATAGCATAATTTAAATTTCTCTATCATGTCCTGTTCACATTTTCTTTTTCGTACTTTTGTACCTTGTATTTCTGCACCAGTAAACCATACCATCAAATTCCTTGTACCGGAATGCTTGCTTGCCAACTCTGTGTGATTCTGATTCTGTGAATGTGTAAGTGTATTTTTATATATATATATATATATATATATATATATATATACACACATACAGGAGCTCCAAGCTGTGGTGAAGTTATGCAGACCAGAGATCCAAAGTCACCCAGAGCGCTACTTTCACAAGAGACAAGAATGTACTTCTACAACCACCAGCCTTCCAAGCAGAGCAGGTACAGACACACACACACACACACACACACACACACACACACACACACACACACACACACACACACACACACACACACACACACACACACACACACACAGACACTCTTCTTCTGTGCCTATTATCCATGTCTGTCCCCTAAGCTGTGGGAGCAGTGTTGGATGAGCGCAGGCTGTTCCCTGAAGAGGTTGTGTTGCTGGAGAGGAGGCAGAGAGCCCAGCAGAACAGTCAGAATGCCAGGTCCCTCCACTGGGAGAGGAGACACGGAGGGAAACACTCCCACAGCCCAGGCAGTGGGAGCCCGGCCTGGAAGGACAGGTGTATGTGTGTATGTAGACAGAGAGAGGGGCCGGGGGGGTGGGGGGGGGATAGGACCAATTTGTATCTCTGTAGAAGGTTTTAATATGTTATAAAATACCTACTCTTCTCTGATACTATAATTCATGATCTGTATACTTTATGATGTTGTTATTGTTAGTTATTTTATAAAATCCTAACACATACAATAAATATAGATGAAACATGATTTATGATATGATCTATATCAGGGGTCACCAACACAGTGCCCGCGGGCACCATGGCGCCCGCAAGGACCATATGAGGCGCCCGCAGGCCTGTTCTAAACATAGCACAACTCCTTCTTGAATAACTCTTTCCCACTTTTTTTAAGTCATTGTTGATAATTATTGTGAGAAATCATTAACATGATCAGTGTCTTCAAATAGATGAGTGTCATTAATCATTAATAATAATATATAACTAAAGGCAAACCGAGCAAATGTGTTATTTCAGAGGAGTGTATCAAACTGGGTGCCCTTCGTATGACTCAGTACCAATGAAGTAGCTCTCAGGTTCAAATAGGTTGGTGACCCCTGATCTATATTATTATAGAAAGTAAACGACTGGTATAAAGTTAGTGGCAAGTCAAGGTAGACAATGTGAACTGACTGGATGAGTTGTTTTTATGATCTCTTGAAACTCTCTGAAACTAAAAGTTTGTATCTGCCTGCCTGTAGAAACCCAAAAGTTTATCTATCCATCTCTCCCTCGCTCCATCTCTATATTTCTCTCTCTCTCTCTCTCTCTCTCTCTGCTTCTCTCTCTCTCTCTCTCTCTCTCTCTCTCTCTCTCTCTCTCTCTCTCTCTCTCTCTCGGCTGTATTGTATAATGAACTGTGTGATGGGATGCCATGAAACAGTGTGGTAACACATTCATGGGCTAAACATAATGAGCAGTTTGCAGCTGAAACTGGGACTTGACTCTTGATACCACAGGGCCTGTGTGTGTGTGTGTGTGTGTGTGTGTGTGTGTGTGTGTGTGTGTGTGTGTGTGTGTGTGTGTGTGTGTGTGTGTGTGTGTGTGTGTGTGTGTGTGTGTGTGTGTGTGTGTGTGTGTGTGTGTGTGTGCTAAAACAGGGTATTATTAAGAGCGTGTTAGAAGTGAGGGTATGGCTAAGCAGGAGCGCAGGGCCAGGCTGCATGATTGGGGATGCCAGTTGGCCGGCTGCGCGGGCAGCCAGCCAATCACTGAGCACAAGGTGAGGGGAGCCAATGGCCTCGCTCCATCACCTGCTGAAGCACAGAGAGAGAGTGAGAGAGATGGAGAGAGAGAGAGAGAGAGAGAGAGAGAGAGAGAGAGAGAGAGAGAGAGAGAGAGAGAGAGAGAGAGAGAGAGAGAGAGAGAGAACGAGAGAGATAGCTAGAGCTATATTTATAGAGATAGAGAGAGGGAGAGGAATGAACAGGGAACAAGGGATATGGGGAATGAGAACAAGAGAGAGATGAAGAGAGAAAGAGGGAAATAGAGAGTGTTTGTGTGGGTGGGTGGGTGACCGGGTGTATGTGTGTGTCAAGGGAGGAAGGGTGTTAGTGTGTCTGTTTGGCCTTAGTCCATTAGTACATTCAGCCAGTAAGTGAGTTTGTCAAATGCTTTTGCTTGCTTTATCTCTGTGT
>NC_136936.1:16485050-16505050 GCF_949987615.1 Pollachius pollachius
TTGGGTGGAAAAGAATATGAAAGAAGAAAAACTGAGTGAATAATGAAGGGGATAAAGAAATCGATATGAAATGGGGAGAAATTGCGGGGAAACAAAGCGGTTGAAGGAATTGTGGGGGGGGGGGGGTGGTGGTGTAAAATGAAGAAATGAGGAGCTTTGAGGAGGACGTGGATGGTTAAAGGGTGGACAGAAGGAGTGCAATGAATAAAACAGCGGCGGGTGGAGCAAAGGGAAGCAGGTGAGAGGATTGAGGAAGGCAAGAAAGAAATGAAAAAATAAATGGGGAAGGAGGCTGAGAGCAACGGACAAAAACAGAGGGGGGATGAATACGAAACGAAGAGGAGAAGAAGATGAAGTAGATAAAAGGAGGAGTAGTTGTCGTGTTTCTCTTCTCTTCCATTTAAATGTTCTTAGTAGGGTATCAATTGACCCACTAACTGATGTGGTCAGCGCACATAACCACCAGAACATGGCAACGTCCACTAATTGTTATTTAATGTCATGTTTGGTCAGCCACACGACTTGCCATTACCACTGAATGACCTCTGACCTCCTGAAAGAAATTGTGTGTCCCTTGTTAGTGTGTGCCGTCATGATAATGGGATGGGTGTGTGCGTGTGTGTGATGTTGAGTCACCCGAGGAGGACTTGTGTTCTTTAATAGGGAGTGGATTTCTGTAATTGAGCATTTAGTAGATTGCTTCCGGTTTTATTCCATGTTTAAGCATTGGATGTGACCCGAGGCAAATGGCTTCCCCAAAACCTTCAATTTGGCCTGCATTATCTACTAATTATTGTTTTTATTCAGACGCTTTATCCAAACCGTAAACGATGGTTTACTAACATCTGCCGACACAAAGACACTGCAGTTTCTGTGACCGACACGTTTGCCTCAAAGCATTTCCTAGAAGCTGATGGAACGTTGTTTAAATGAGATAAACATGTATAGCATATTGGAATAGACATAATGCTTATTTCTAGTCAAAATGTATTTTTGCAAATGCATTGCAATCTGGCCACAATGTATTGCTTTTGGCTATTTGCTCTACATGTGCTCTCAAAACGTAAGTGCATTCGCCTTTGGTTTGCAAGTACATGAGCTCTGGTAGTTATCCACACACACGCACGCACGCACGCACACACGCACGTGCACACACACACACACACACACACACACGCACGCACGCACGCACGCACACACACACACACACACACACACACACACACACACACACACACACACACACACACACACACACACACACACACTTAAACACACATATACCTATAGAGGCAAAGGTCTTCCATCATCCATCGGCAGTTTGGAAGGAACAATGTGGTATTAATATTCATGTACCATTACTAAGCAGGTATTATAGCGGGCAACTGAACAGTTCCCCTTAAGGCCAAATGAGCTCTTCAAAGCATGAGGCCCCATCTCTCAGTACATCAAGAAGTGTTAAAAAAGCAGCCCTATTTAGAAAACAATGTATGCAGTTGGGCAGCAGGAGCTGAAAGAAAGCAGCCTAAAGTTTGTTTATCTCAAAGAATTATTAGAGATATCTCTATTGGCTTAGTGCAAAGTTCTTCACCATGGCAACTTGGCCCACATTTGAAGCACAGACAACAGAGGAGCATTTCCCTCGGAGGCCTGTCGTTTCCCCTACAGACACACACACACACACGCACACACGACACACACAGATAGACAAATGCACACACACACACACACACACACACACACACACACACACACACGCACACACACACACACACACACACACACACATGCAAACAAACACCCCCACACACACACCCACACACACACGCTCACACACACACACACACACACACATCCATACTAGTGTGCCTCAGGCTACATATTTCCTGTATTGGGCTCTCGAACAGATACACACTCACATAGTGTGATAGCTTAGAAAATTGTTGGGGCAGCATTATATGCTCATATATTTATATTTATGTTCCCCCTTCCACTTTTTGGTAAACACACCGTAGATGCAAATATGTGTGTTTGTGTGTGTATGCATAATTAATGGTATGCACAAAAAGATGTATAGTATCAATATTGAGCCGAAAGTATTTAAATAAGCATGTTTCCACTATCACCCACGTTTTTACCATCGCCCATTTTTTTCATTCAGGAGAGTTTAATATGCCAGTGATGAATGGTTTCCGTAGTAAAGTTTATCGACTGTAATTATGCGCAATAAAGTGTTAAAACTTAAGTTTGCCAACTTAATTTAGCCGTTAACGTCCCCTGATGAACATAACTTCCAGGACCTCTCTCTTACACCATCCCTGGGCTGATAGATGTCTCCTCCCCCCACTTCTCCTCCTCCTCCTCCTCCTCCTCCTCCTCCTCCTCCTCCTCCTCCTCTCCTGCTATCAGTAATCCCGTTCATCCATGTTGTCTTTTACTGCCATACTTTTTCATTTCACTTCTTAACTCTCTCTTATACCTTACCTTCCATCAATCTGCCCCATCCCCTCCATTAACACACACAAATACACATACACACTCACTATCCATCCTGTCCCTGTCCCTGTCCCTGTTCTCTGTCTCCCTCCTTCTCTCCCTCGCTCCCTCTCTCTCGCTCCCAACCTCTCTGTCTCTCTCTCTCGCTCTCTCCCTTTCTTTGTGTATATATATACTCTCTATATTTCTCTCTCTCTTACTCTATCTGCATCACTCTCTCTGTCTCACAGTTTCGCTCTCGCCCTCTCTTCCTCTCGATATCCCACTATCTCTCTCTCTCTCTCTCTCTCTCTCTCTCTCTCTCTCCTTGTCTCTCTCTCGCTCTTTATCTTGCTCTCTGTCTGCCTGTCTGTAATTCCGTCCATTTCTCCCTACCCTCATATCTTCCTCTCCTCCATCTTCATCTCTCCTTCTCCTCTCGCTTCTCTTGCTGTCTGTTCTTCCATGAAATTAAAGCGCTCTAAGCTGCTGTTTAATCAGCGCCTGTTTGGGGAAAGTGCTGCGATGACACAAACTGTCAATCCTGCGAGCTGCCCTGGTGTGAAGTTGTGTGTGAGTGTGTGTGTGTGTGTGCGTGCGTGCGTGTGTGCGTGCGTGTGCATGTACTGTGTCTATATATGTGTTTGTGCTTGTGTGTGTTTGTGTGTGTATGAGGGTGTGTGTTTGTGTCTGTGTATGGGCTCCTGATCTAAATGGGTCGCTGTTTTTACTTTTGGGTTAATTGAATAGAAATGGAGAGAAGAGAAAAATACAATGAGGTGCATGGGATTTGTGTGTGTGTGTGTGTGTGTGTGTGTGTGTGTGTGTGTTTGTGTGTGACACAGAGAGAAACAAATTTATCCATGCATCTATCTATCTAGTCTAGCTAGTCATCTATTCTCCCAGCCAGCTATATATCTGGTCTCCTGCCATGTATGCACATGATTTGCATGCGTGTGTATGTGCTTTTATGGCGATAAAGACCTTCTACAGTGCAAAGCTGCCCATTAATCCCTTAATAATTGGCATTAGCGGGTGCAGTTTGATATGTGGGATGATTTACTTAAATCTGGATTGTTGACTGTTGGGGGTGTTGGATAAATGAACTGCGATAAACAGCACTAATTAAAAACCATTTACCAACACAGAGCAGTGTTTAGCGCTTCAATCTTAGGACCGGCAAGGAGGGAGGAGGGTAGGGGAGGGATAGGATGGTGGAGAGGAGGACTGCTGTGCTGGGACCTAGAGATGACTTTATTGAGTTTTGTATATTCTCTCTCTTGGAGTATTAGCCAAATGACACTGGTTCATTGGAAATGTGCTCTGCAATAGAGAAAAGATGTTCAAACCTAGCTTGCACCAAGATGTAATAGGGTTTGACAAAATAATGACATTACGTTTTAAAGATAGAGGATAAATTAACATTGGAATTTCATTTCTGCAATGTGGATGCCAGACGATTGTACAGTTGGTATCAATCTGTGCTAATTAATAGTTTATTAAGTATTTTGCTTATTCCTTTCCTGACCAACTTTTGAATGTACATCTTACGGCAAAGGTGACAGCTATTTTTTAATAAAAGTAATGGATTCCATGTGCAGGTTAGGATTAGTTGGGGTTTATGCTCGATAGGACCTATTTACTTTCACCACAGTAAAAACAATGGTCACATGTATCCATTTAGCATGCAGTCATTGGAGTTATTTACAAGTTAGGCTGAGAACCAGTAAGGCATTCTCTCCAAATTGGAGTCGCAACAGAAAATGTGCTGCATGTCCTACTTTAAAAACTAATACATAGTCTTTTGAAAATATCCACCTCAATGATGGTCACAACGTTAAATGCTCATACAAACAAGAACACTCATCAGACAAACAATAAACAATGAGAACAGTAGGAAAAGGCCAATGGCAGCAGTAACAAATATGTTTACTATTATTTTAAATCTATTGGGCCTACAGCTTCGCAGGATCTTCGACCAGACGGAAGCAACATTATCTACTTGGATAGGGGGTGGCTAGCTCTAGCCAGGACTGACTGGTCCTTCAAAATCCTTCAAAAACCTGTACACATGTGAAAGGTCATTCAGAGTTGCGCCTGCAATTTCTCTGCACACTTAGACAATACAGTGCATCTGTTTCTGTGTTTGAAGGGTAAGTGACCCATAGCAGCTGACAAAGGAGAGTTTGAGGACTGATGCAATGAAGCCGGATTCAAACATTTTCATGAGGGTACTGTCATCATTACAACTTTGAAGCTCATGATAAAAGCACAAACGCTGATGTTTCTTTTTGCAACACACAGCCTCCACATGAAACTCAATTTTTAGCTTATCATCAATTACATTGCCAATATATTCATACAGCTTCACCACCTCACCAGTCTGGTCATTAATCTCTAAAGGAGAGATGTACCCGAGGACTCTTACTAAAATCTATTGTCATCTCTTTAGTTTTGGACATCGGAACATGACGAGACCAGACCTATGAGGAGAAAATGACAGTAAAGGGCTCAGGGGATTTCAGGCTATTCCGTGCCGTGGTTAATCAAACATTCCTCTTTCGGGCCGCATGTTGTTTTGCATGCAGTCCTAAAAATAAGCCCGGCACAACGTGAATTCAGCAGAGATACACCAGCAGATGGGCAACTGCACCTCCAAACAGTGTGCTGTTACAAAGGCGGCCGGCCAATGCTCACTCCATAAGAGTGTATCCCAGGACCTGCATCTAAACAGGCTCTCTGTTCAACTGTGCCCATCCATTTCTCAGATCTGGTTCTCCTCTTGAAGGGTTAAAAGTGCGTATTTTGGCTGAAGCATACCTCCTGCCTCATACCCTACATAGATAATAATAATAATAATAATAGCCCTGGAGGCAGTGAGTTTTACTTGTGCCAAGAAACCTGCTCAGTTTAGTGAAAGGGACAGCCCTAAGAGATGTTCCTGCACTGGCCTCTAGGTGGCAGTATGGGTCCAGGCACTGACTGCGCGTGCACGTATATGTGTGTGTGCCAGAGAGAGCAGAGATAATGTGTAATGCAAAAAAAATCCTGAATGAAAAGTATCAGAGATTTATTCTACCTGTGCTCCCACGCACATGCAGGAATTGGAGGGTAAATTGTCTCTACCAAATCCCGTTCATGCCACCATTTGTCTCTTTAATCCTCCACGGAACAATAGGCAGAAGTGATCAAACAGTTTGGGCTTGTTCTGCAGTTATTAAACGTCATGTCTGACCCAGATTTTGAACACAGCAGTTTCTGTCATTCTCAAATCCCGGAGTGCGATAGACCAGTGATGGGTTTAAGAGATAATGGAACGACTCAGAACATAATTGCGACACAGGTTTAACGAGACTGTCCGAGGCGCCGACACATTGTCAGAAACCTCAAACGGAATTAGCGGTTTGTTCATGGCGTTCCCTTCTTACCTCTGTGGGTATGCGTGAGTCACTTCAAATCCCCCTGTTCAGTTCGTGACACGGTCATTCAATTGAGGCGCTCCTCTGCAGGGTTTATTTTTGGCCGGTCCAACATCACACGGTACAGTTTCATTTGTGCATTGTCTTCAACTGATTTTTTCCCTCTTTCTTCCAGGATCCAATCCTACCCTGCTGCTGGCTGCCCGCGGGCTGTCTCTTTCATCCTGTCAGGTGATTATTAGGGTCATCATCATCATACCTGGGCTTCACCAGGCAACCAGATGACCAGACAGCCAGCCATCAGGCGCCTTGGACCAACAACCTATTCTCCCTCTCTCGGCCCATTTCTCCGTACTTCTCGTTTCCACTTTAACATCACTCCATCAGGTACCTGTCAGGGCTGTGGAGGGGCCCCTCTGTGTGCGTGTGTGTGTGTGTGTGCATGTGTGCATTTTGCTCTGAGAGTAATTGGACGTGCACACCGGTGTGTGCATGCTGCGCAGGGCGGAGGTTATCGGCTTCAGATGCCCGGAGCCACTCAGCACTCAGAGACATTGGATCCGCCCCCACCACCGGGACCCTGACCCACGCCTCTTCCCATTCACTGTCTCCTCCACTTTTACTGTGTGCCTTCCGCCGCCTCAGGCCACATCACTCAATCTCTCACTTGGCCCTTTTCTGTCCAGGGCCCTCTGCAACCTCTCCTTTTTCACAGATCTCTCATTATCCCTCCGTCTCTCCCTCTTTCTCTCGCTCTCTCCCTCTCGAAGTCTCTCTTTGAGGTCTGGCGAGTGGCAGGCTGGCTTGGCCCTTGTTTCCTGACATCGCCACATGGATGGCCCTTGGTCAAAGCCTTCTCTCTCATCATCTTTCCCTCTCTCTTTCTGGCTTTGTCTCTCTCTCTGTTATACCATGACACCTCCTTTATTCATCCCTTGATTGTTCACACCCTCTCACCTTTGTCCAATACTCGTTAGATCTTCCGTTCAACACGGACGCACACGTGCACCACATAACCACATGGAAACACACTCTGCGTCAGTCTTTTGTTCTTGCCGTCTCGCTTTTCTCTGTCCTTAACTTAATTCCAAATGTAATTGTTGTCCACATTGTTTCAGTCTTACACTCGATTGAATTATTCCACCCCATGAACTTAAGCATTTTCTTTTACTCCTTCAATATTGTGGATATTGTCATATTTTTGTATGTCCCTGTTATTTTCTAAGCCAATAGACATCATGCTCTTCTCATCACAATGAACATACAGACACCACACACCTTCTTACAGCAGGGTGCAGGTAAAAACAAATGGCAGTAGGAGTCCACTTGTACTTGTTCATGGTCACTGTGACTTTTAGTGCCCGTCTGTCTGTCTGTCTCCCCTAGTTCTATGTGTCTGTTGGGCAGCTCCCGGCTCAATACCCTTGGTGAGAAGGACGTGACATTGGGTGTATTCGACAGCGCTGAGAGCTAATCTTGTCTTTGGGTTCTGGGCACCCAGAGCAAGACGATAAATCTACTTCCATTATTTAGCAAAACTCAGAGAAAAAAATAATAATGCAAGTGAGTTGCCCCCCCCCTCCCTTCTGCGCCCTCTCCTGCCCCAACTGTTGCATAGCAACAGCTGCAACTGTCGTCAGTCTCTGAGCGCTAATCTCTTCAGCACTGCTAGATGCCTTGTGGTCAGAAGACCCTTGAATCACTCAATTTACACTTGGGCTCAAGCCAAGAAAACTAAACCATAAAGTTTTAGGGAAGATTTAGAATGTGCCGCAATCACATAATGGGGCCTTTTTTGGTGAACAGTGAACAAACATCTTTTTCGGTGAAGATGAAATGCCTTCCAATTACACAAGACCGTTATGATGATTAGCCGTTTGAGTTATAAGTCAAAAGGCTCTTGTGTTAACCTTGTGTTGTTTAACCATTTTCCTTATCCCCTCCTTTCCTCCACCTCTTGCCTGTCCATACACAAGGCAGAAATCAAATAAACTGAAAACTGGGAGACAATGGCTTCAGATGCGAGGAGATTCCGTACAATGGAAAGAGTTGTGGGGCTCTGTGCAAATCTACCCCTCTATCATCTAAAGTCTCGTCCCTACAGCATGCTTCGAGAAGAACCCAGTGTGGTACGGCCTAGACTCTAGACAGTCCATCCAGACACAGAGCCCTGGCACAGTGTGGAGACTTTGTTGGACCAGACGGTACCAGAGAGTAATCTGAGAAGTGATCAGGTGTAGCACAGGCACAGCCTGGAAATCGCAGCAAGCCAATGGCCATCGATGAAAGTCACCCAGTCGGCCGTCTCTGTAGGAAAAGAAAAAAACCCTGCATAAGACCAATCACTGAGCACCAGCAGAATCTCTCTGGAGCAACCTGCAGGCTGCCACTGTTTTATAGGCCTGCTAATGAGCCCTGAGCCCTGGCAGCTGCACTGATTGTTGATTTATTTCCGCCGGGAGCACTTTGAGTGTGGGCCTATCAGCTCAGTGGCCTGTGATGCTATAGGTAGACCCACTCGGACACTTCCTTGTCATACTGGTAGCCGTAGCTGTGTTCGAAATCGTTCCCTGTCACGATACAGTGCACTATATAGGGTGCTCGCCATTTTGTAGTGATGTTCGAATTCTCAGTGGTTAATTTCGTGCACTATATAGTGGACTTAAAATACCTAAAATTTTAGTGTACATACAATGTTCCCTACATGTTACTCCCGTATACCACAATGCAATGCGGTCGTGTTTTTCTGCAGGAGAAGAAGAAGCTGAATAACCGCGAAAACGAATACATTTAATGATGGAGTCTCCGGCTTTCGTTTAGAAATGTCAACAATTTCTTTGGGATTTAACATAGAAAATGTTACATTCAAAATTAATTAAAAAAAACTTGAACAAGGAAATGTAACATTCAACATCAATACAACCTCCTGCTTTCCTCGTGAGTGCCCGGTTTCATGATGTGGGCGCATCTGTCTGCTTCACACAACTACCCGGCGCATTTACTGACGCAAATGACGTTTAGAAATGTGCAGCATAGTGTACGAATTCTCGTTTGTTCGTTCCCTATTTAGTGCACTATACCATAAACACTATATAGGGAATAGTGAGTGAGTGAATAGGGAACGATTTCGAACACAGCTAGTTTCACAGTTTCTTTAGTTTCTTCTCCCTTCCCTGTCCTGCTTTGAACCTTAGCTGAACACGCAGGTCGGTTTTACCTTGAATCCCCTTAAGTTATAGTAACTTCAATTCTGATCCTCTTTTTCTGTACGCTCTTCTGTTTGCGCTGTCTCCACCTCACGTAGAGACAGCAAATTAACAGTGTGACCAAGGGAATGCACTGGAGAGGATTTTTTTCAAGGTGTTTGAACTATTTTATTTCTATGCATTTCTATGTATTATATTGTATACCTCTGCTCTTCTGCTCCTAAAATAGTCTTCATTCTAAGGGTTTTCACGTACACAACAACAAAAAAATTGCAGTCGGTCAATATGTATACTATTCAAAACCAGCATGAATCCCAAAACTCGGTCGTGTCAGGGCATACGCAAAATAATGTTTTTAAATGTCGCTTCCGAAATAGACAGGTGATTTGGGCTTAAGATGACAGTGGTTAAAGTTGAAGCCAGCAGAAGACGAAGAATGACGTGCCAAATGAATAGAAAAGCTGTGACATTTAACCACATAACACTGGTCCTTTTTTCCTCACAGCCCTCTTGCATGCATTCTATCATTCTCTTGTTTATGTTCATTCATTTATTTTTCATCCCACTCTTCTACTTATCAGTATGCTGGCTCACGCACGTCTGGCTGTGGAGAGAGAGAGAGAGCTAGAGAGAGAGAGAGAGAGAGAGAGAGAGAGAGAGAGAGAGAGAGAGGATATGACACAATATAATACAATGGGTCACCCACCAATGAGAGAGGGAGGGAGAGATTGAGGGAGAATAGAAGGATTTCAGAGTGAGATGTACATAATAGCATAAAAGTAGGTGTGGGTGTGCTGGAAGGACTGAGAGATGGATGAAGGTGGCGAAGGAAAGGGCAAGGCCTAAAGTGGAAGACTGCCTTTGCCCTAGCAGATCATAGAGTTAATTTTGTCAAGGAATACAAATGAGGTTGGGCTGAGGTGTTATGAAAGCCTTTCACAGACTAACACAGACACACAAACATTCTTGTGTGTGCATGCACGTGTGTATACACACGCTTATGTGTGCATGCACGTTTGCAGGCACATTCATGCACGCAAATGAAAAAACATTGAAATGGTAAATTATGCTTGGAGTTTGTCTTAATCTTAAAAAAAAAAAATGCTTTAGCAAAAGTAAGAATGAGGAAGGATTGAGAATTTAAAATGAGGTGGAAGATACACACATCATAAAATACTAGAAGTAAGCTAGCTGAAGTAAGCCTTTTGTTTTTCCTTCCACTTCAATCTACCATTGTGCATTCTTCCAGAACATGTTAGCCATGACCATAAAAATGGCAGGTGGTGTTTGTCTTTTCAAGGGGCTCTTAGGTCACACATTTTTACAACATAGTCATATTTTATATTTTGATTGTAATGGATCAACTAAAGTTAACTACTAAATTAATGCATTTTGTTATTTGTATTGCATGCCTGTTTGTTTATGACTAAGCACAATTCTGTCTGCAACTATCGACATGGTAAATAGGTCTGTGTAATGTCTTCCCGATAACTCTGCTTATTTCCCATGGGAAGTTTTGCAAGCATAGTCATCATCAGACATTTATATTGCCTATGTTTAAAGGCATAACATTGCCATTGGCCGTAACTATGGTAATTACATGCATAAGCTATTTCGTGGCTGTGTAAACTGAGTTTTAAAAGCCTCGTCACTTGAGGTTTTAATTGGCCAGAAATTACAGTCCCCCGATGCGGCCAACGCTTTACTTGTACTTCTCTTGGTCTCCACTTCTCGCGAGAGCGGCGGTGCCATAGAAACGGTAACCAAAATAGACGCTGCCCTTAGCAGGACCTTAGCTGTCCTGTGTCTCAAACAATACAACTAGGAAGTGGAACCGGAGGTAGGTTTATTCCGGGGGTAGTTACATCAGTAGTGTATTTCGTTTGCGTTATTTAAATTATCAGGCCAAATCATGAAAGCCGTTGCGTTAATGAAGCTAGCGACGTGAATGATGGACATTTGTTGAACTACCATCGATTCCAACGCGAGCAGGTGTCAACATCCAGACACTGAAGGTACCAGGCTGTGGATTTGAAATGGGCTCATTTCCCTAATTGGCTTTTACTGCCTGAAGAGATTGTCAGCTTTTACTATGTAAAGTATTCTGTCAGCCAAATCCAATTTAAATGCAACGGATTGCTTGTTTTAACTGTCTGTTAAAACATTTTATGTCGGTTATCTTCCTCATTTCATTCCAACTATAGTCATTTGTGGCACTGTTTGATTCCAAAAGCTGGTTTAATGACATTGTTATTTACGTCATCATTTATTTATCTTTTTATAGATATTGATATATTTCTTGACAGGTGACAGTTTGTAAAAGGCCAGGCAGAACTGGAGCAGTCTTACCAGAGTCTCCAGCCAGAGCAACCATGAACTTGAATGACTTTGTGGTCATCCCCAACACCAAGGCCAAATCTACCAAGCTCAATGGGAGGTAACTAAGCTATGTTCATGGAAGTCATTCAATATGTCAGGTGTCAGGTAATCTGTGGTCACTGTGAGGTTGTTCATAATACCTTAATCCTAAACAACCGCCATCCTCAAGGTTTCCTGTAGTACACAGGGAAGTAGAACCTCTGTAGTTTCCTACATTCGTGCTGTTGGATGCTGCTAGCCTCCCTTATGTTTCCCAATACTAAACAGAGCCCTAATCTCCAATACTGTAGTTCCTCATGCCCTGACATGGAATTGATTGAATTGATGCCTGACGAGGTGGTCGCCTGATCCCATGACTAATTGATTAGAGTATTGATCAGCCACAGCAGCAGGGGTTTGCAAATAGACGTGGATGAATTGAACAGATTGATGAAAGCCATCTCTTGCCAGGTCGATGCACCAGGCCGTTTGTATGATGGATTTCTGCTGATTGATTGTGTGTGTGTGTGTGTGTGGGCGTTTGTGTGTGTGTGTATGTGTGTGTCCTATAGGAAGTTGCAGGAGCTCCGTATGGAGACGGTCACTCTGGCCCAGGAGAGTGAATGGATGGAGCAAAGACTCCAGCAGCTGAAAGAGAGCATGATCAGGGAGAAGCAGGAAAGAGGGTGAGTTGACGCCTTCCAACCGTCATGCATGCACATTCTGCTGTAGGTGACTCTCCATCAGGGCGCACTGACATTCACCAAGCCTGAAGGAGGTCGACGGATGTTGCGCTGTGTGGAGGAAAAGGAAAAAAAGTAAGCGGGTGAGACAACGATGCTTTCTACAAAGCGATGGAGAAATGCCACAGTCCTTGCTCAACCAATCAGGGCTTAATATGGAGTACCACTAAATAAAGCTATGTTAATGAGACTTTAAGACTGAAGGAGAGTCCGAGGAAAAGATCCAATCAATTTGAAAATCCAGAGGTACACACACATACACTCACTAAGGTTATGTAAAAAATATATTCTCAGTATGAAAAATCCACATGGTGGTTTTTAGGTACCCTATACTGCTCAATGTAACTGTACCGTTCCATTTCCTGAAGCAGTCTGTTGCTTAGACCAAACTTAAAATAAAATCATAAAAGGGGAAAAAAAAAGACAATATTCACTGTTAATGAAGCCAACGACTTGTTAACTAACTCTCGTCCTAATGTTTGTTTTCCTCTTGACATTTATTAAAGTTTGCTTTTCCCCATTTAACTGCCAGACGAGTTTGAACAAGCAGCCTTACGAGCCTTGGAAAAGCTGAATAGCTGCAGTGTTTGTCGGGAAAATTTCAAGTGGCTGGAGTCTGTCCTGAAGTGTGTATGTGTAAATGGCAAGTGTAAATCAGAGGAGGGAGGGGGGGAGGTGGAATTATCGATGTTCCAAGTTTAGATGATTGATGAAGAATTCCACAAAGGCACCTCGCTGAGAAATGACATCCACCCACTAACAGACCGAAAGGACATTCAGGCAGACACAGATGCACGTCTGTCGTAATTAAGTAATTATTCGCACGCACATACAAATAGAACCAAAGCGAATTCCCATCCTGTGTGTGCACATTTATTCAGGTATCCCATTACTGTGGATATCATCCAATTCATTAAGATTGAAGGGCAACATTGCCAATGGAGGCAGATAATTAATTAAGAGAGTGAATCCAAACATCGGTTATTAATATGATTGTTTTATTACTCTGCCTTGTGTCGGTGTACCCCTACATTTCATGAATAACGCCGCCAGCCAACGTTATAGAGGACAGAGAAATAGGGGTGTATATCACCGTTTACGAGCGGATTACTCAGCAGACAGCTGAGAGAGAGAGAGAGAGAGAGAGAGAGAGAGAGAGAGAGAATACGTACGCAAATAGGCCTCCACGCACACGGACAGGTTAAGGAATCGTCATTAAGAATTAAGGGGTAAAGAAAATAGGAGACCGTTATAATCATGACATTACCTACAATCAATGTGCATTAAATAATCCATGTTAAGTATGTAGCATTATATGCGGGTTCAGATGAACTAATAGCAGATAATTAAACGGTTGTGTGTTAAATTGTTCCAGGACTCTGCGGGTTGATGCATGCAACGCTGTCTACTGTGTTTATCTAGTTTGTGTTTGTGTGCGGAACAGCTGTCTTTTCTGTAGTTCTTATTCAGTAGATGTACATCCGTACAGACTGGGAGGTAGCTCTCTGAACTGCACCGTTCAACACATAAACATGCAACACAACCTGTCACCATGAAATACTGCAACACTGAGCTCCTGCCATTCCCAAGATAACCCACAACCGGTGTGTGTTTGTGTGTGTGTGTGTTTGTGTGTGTGTGTATGTGTGTGTGTGTGTGTGTGTGTGTGTGTGTGTGTGTGTGTGTGTGTGTGTGCATTTATGTTTATGGGACTGTCTTACTCCACTAGAGTAGATTGATTTGATGTACCTATTAGTAATGGTACGGTGTGCGTTTATGTGCGCGTGTAAGAATGTCTGTGTACTCATGGCAGGGGCGTGGGCCCTCTGATCAGTGTGTTGTTTCATACAGAAGGAGCATGCCGTCAGTCTATCTTGAGATCGTTAATCCTGGATTAATGGACACAGATGGGTGGGCAAATAAAAAACAAAACAAAAACACCTGTGTGTGTATGGATCATGATCTATTATATCATCCATCACACGGATGGGAATGGGACAATGAATAACAAAATGTCTTTCAATGTGTGGGGTGTATAAGACAACTGTGTGCCATTGGCCAAAGTGAAATCATGACACTAAAGTTGATAGAATATCCCATTGCATGACTTTTGGATCCCGCATCATGACTAGCTGCATAGCAATGCTAGCTTATCTGCAAGCTAAGCAGGGCTGTTCCTGGTCAATCCTTGGATGGGCGACCAGTTAGTGCTGTTAGAGGTGTTGAAGGGCCAGTAGGGGGTTCCTAGGGGGTTCTCTGTCCTATGTAATATCCCAAAAACCCCAGGACAGAGACAAGGTTTCTGTCCGGTCAAGATCACCATCTTTCGAGAACTTAAGCCGAGGTCCTGACTCTCTGTGGTCACTTAAGACTCCATGGCACTTTTTTTTTTAAAGTAGCGGTGCTAACCCTGGTGTACCGGCCAAATTCCTAGTCTGTCTGTTGTACCATCATTCCACACCTCTCCATTGTGGCAGCCATGCATCACCCAAGTGGGTGCTACAAACTGGTAGTGGATGAGGTATACCCCATACCCGACCCCACATACTCACTATGTAAAGCACTTTGGGTACCTAGAAAAGCGCTATATAATGCAATAAATCGATCTCCTAGTCTCATACAGCATGTCACAATGTGGTTCAGCACATGTTGCGCTGCAGAATGAAATGACACCTGGCTTTGTAAAGGTGCAGGCAGCCCCTTGGCTCCAGCGCGTGCTAATGCCATACATCCTTTATTTACACGTTGCTATCTCTATTTATTGCCTGTTTAACTTTAATCAAAAGAACGCGATATTCATCTCAGTCTGTCTTAAATTCTATATTCAGCTTTCCACTGTGCTTGGAAATGTTTCAGCAGAACAGTAGTGTGTGGCCAAGCAAGCATCTCAGTGCTTCAGGCGGTGATTAATGCTAGGACCACGTACAAGTGTGTGCCTGTGTTGTACTGCAGTCTTCTCTCTCTCTCTCACTGTGTGTGTGTGTGTGTGTGTGCGTGTGTGTGTTTGTGTGTGTTGCTTGATGTCCCTTAGATTGCAGGTCTGCAGGGGTAGATGTAGTGTTCATTTTCCTCTTAGCGCCGGGCTACCAGTGGTTGGACAAATTCAGTTTGCGGCGGGGAGGGACGTGCTGTAACCAGTTTGTGAAGTGCACAGAGGCCATAATAAGGCTTAGTCTAGAGTTGATGCTCGGAGCGCATGCAGTACAACACACTCTGTTTCTATGAAAACATCCCAACACACACACATCCACACACCAGCACACACAAAATCCAAGAGAGACCCATATTCCCATTCCACTACTTTCTCCCGGAAAGTACAAACTAAAAATTCAGTTTATTTCTCTCCTGGTGATGGCCAAGCCTCTCAGCTGCCCTCCTTGGTGGGATTCTTGATGTATTTCCCTCTTTATCGTAAACCTCCTTTTATACTTTGCAGTACTTGGTTCTTTCACTCTTTTTTGTTCTTTATTTTATTAAACTGTCTATATTTTTTCCTTCTTTCTTTCTGTCTTTCCTTTCTTCTTTTGAGTGTCCGTTTTTTGTCCATTGATGCTGTAGCTACTTCTTCCGCTCTTCCATTCTTTCATCCATCCTTTTATTCGTTCTTTCAATTTGTTCTTTTGTTCATTCTCTCGTCCTTCTTTTCTTCCTTTGTTTGTCTGCTTCGTTAGTTTTTGAATTTTTTCTCAATTAGGTTGATCATCCATGGCTTGTTTGTTCATCTTTTTGCTCGTTCTTTCGTTCGTTCCTTCGTTCTGTCTCTACCTCCAACACAGGGAGAGGGAGAAAGCATTGAGACGTGACGGTTTTAATATCACAGTGCACAGTGTGTGCACACAGTGCTGCACGGTGTGGGCTCCTTGTTGACACCTTGTTGCCCCGTGCCAACGTGGAGCGGCCTCACCTGTCTCTGTTGGCGACAGTCCGGTTGTCGTGGTGATTTTGCAAGGGTGATAGCCTGATGCCTCACTCCAGTGTCAACACACACACACACAGACACACACACACACACACACACACACACACACACACACACACACACACACACACACACGCACACACACTCCCAGTCCTCTCACAAATACACACGCATACTGACTTCCCGCACATTGACAGGCTGCCAGCTCCTAAATCCAAACAAACTTCTTCTAAGACAGCTAGACAAACATCTCAATAGAATAAATAATTCAGCAGCATGAGCATGAAGAGCTCACTTTTCTAAATAACGCACCTTTCCTTATCTCACCCCTCCATCTGACTGACGTGTGTTGTTGTGAGTGCATGTGTGTATGTGTGTTTTGTGTTTATGTTTTTGTGTTATCTACATGCACCTCTTTGTGTTTCTTTTTATGTTTTGCTAGCATATTGTGCGCGTCATCTGCTCAGCCCTTTACATTTAATTATTCTACAAAAGTAGGCTTACTCGTTGTTGATGTACACTGCTTAGAAAGAGTAAGACAACATCAAAATGATCCTCGGCATAAACGAGACAAGCATATCCAAGAGAAAAAGAAATGTGCCCTAAATGGCTTTGGCTGACTTCCATAATTCATACGGGTTAAGTTCAATCCCTGTTAAGTATGTAAAGTTTGGGGGTGAAGTGCTTGGAGGGCTCCATTCGCCACAATGCCCAGATGATGACCTGATAAATTAAAGATGTTTCAGGCGAGTCTTTCATTTATTCATCATTATATTATTTCATTTTTTTGTTTGCAAATGTTTGTTGTTCCAAGTCAAATCCTAGTGCTCCACTCAAAGTACAATTCATTATTTACATGACCATTTCTCCTCATGGCAGCGTTGCCTTGCCTACATAGCCACAGGTTATCGCATGTTAACATCTCTGGATTTACATTGGAGTGCATGTGGGGTGGGGCAGTTTATCCATACAAAAAAGATAATTTGCGATTGCTGCAGATTGATTCGACCTATCTCGGTCCCGGACGCATAGATATGCATAGCACAGTTCGCTCCCATCCCGCCTCCGGGGGGGCGGGACACAAGGGCACGGGAGACATTTTTAATTATCACATTCATAAATCTCATCTCTTGTTATCGCAGACAATAAATGTTAGACGGCCGAGAAGGAGTCAGGGCAAATCACATGAAACTACTTATTATAATGAATATCTTACTTTTCTTTTGACGTTTTTTTGAGTTTCTTACAGAGATACGAGATTTAACTCCCTATACATTTTGTGTTTCATTTGCTATTTGGTCTGTTTGTTCTACGTTTCCTTATTTGTACTTTGGAACAACAACTATGATCTCAAGAGAAGAATGTGCAATGGTATTCTTTCATTTGCTGTTAACTGTACAGGGAATCGGATATAGAGGGAAGTGATTGGACCACATCGGTTGTATTAAAATGTGTTGTTTGTAAGGATGAAGTATGAATATGAATGAAAATGTCTCCGATAGAGTAGAATGAGTCATTGACAGGGCCGCAGTGGAGAGTACTTTAGTACTTTAGTGGGCAGGACCGGAAAAGTAGTGGTCAAGTAGGAGTGATCACCATAAAAAGATCTGATTATCGGGTGATTTTTTTCTAAACTCTTCTGAATACCATAGGAGTGGTTTACAAAGAGAAGAATGAGTATTATCATCGTTTAAATGTGTGTGTGTCCAGCGCTCTATGTATGTGTTCTTGTTTATCTTGCAAATCTTTTTAATGAAGTTAGTGCGTACACAACCACCCCAATTTAAAACTATTTCGTAAAAAACAAATCCAATGTGTAAAGCTCTAATATATATAGATAGTTGCTTACATATATGCAGGACCAAATAATTCAAGGTGGCCTACTTCAATGGAACCGCTTATTTAGCCTAAAATAGAGACATTTAGCTGTGATTTGAGTTTTAATGTCTATATACGATATAATGAGACAATAACCTTCTCTCGCTCTCTCTCTCTTTCACTCACTCTGTGTCTACCTTTCTTTCACCCTAAGGCGACCGGAGGGCTATAGATGGAAGTCTGGGAAGGCCGGTACTATGTCCAACCCTTCCAGCGCCAATAGGAACAAGGAGAACCCACTTCAGACGGTAGAAAAAAAGAAGTAGCATATAGAGAGAGGGAGAGTGAGAGGAAGAGAAGGACATTCGGTATGTGAGTGCCTCTCCGAGAGCACCACCAGGGTTAGGTGCCTGATAATTAGGAAAATATGTGTTGCAATGCTATGCAGACATTTCATTAGACATTTCCTTTTGGAGGCCTCAAGCCTATAGTTTAGACGTAGGTTACACGTTTGAATGAACTTTTCACAAAGCTTTCATTTTTGAAGGCCCATTCTTAAAATATTTAAAGGGCCAGCCTTCATCCCTGCTTATCATTCTTTATTTCAGGCCCAGATATAAAAAAGAAATGCTAGGATCTGAAGCTGGGTTGTTTTTTTGTTATAATGTTATATCCATGTTTATTGAAACCCTAAATGCAAGAGTTGATAGCAAAACAATGTATTTGTGCCCTCTTAATTTTAATTCACGCCAGCCCTTGCCTTCCTTCAATCAAATATAATCAAGTGAAGGCCATCACATTAGGCTATAAAAACAAAGCTAGGCAGAAACCCTAACCTCGCTCACCTCAACCAAGTTACTTCAAAATTCATTCTGTGCATGCATGCTTAAGTGTGCTTTGGCATGCATGAGTGTGTGTGTGTGTGTGTGTGTGTGTGTGTGTGTGTGTGTCTGTGTGTGTGTGTTAGGTGTTCATGTTTTTTTCCGTCTTATCTGCCCAGCAGCTTGCACCAGGCCGGCTGAAGATCAGAATGCTGAAAGAAGAGCCACTGAAAGGTGAGCCCTCCACACCAAGTGCTTGGGCCCCTCCCAACGCTCCCAATGCACAACACATCCGTGCGCACATGGGCCCCTGAAGCCTTAGCCTAGTTCTTCTTCTTCATCCATTCCGAGCTCCTTTATGTGCATTAAGCTTGAGCAACTCTCGCATTCCTTTTCCCATTATTTCGTTGTTAGATTACAATGCTCTGATGTTGCTGGTTCATTGAAGTCTAGTGGTCACGGTGTCCCAGCCGAAAAATGGTTCTGGGTTTGAACCCTGATGTCTGCACTGCGGTGGTCTGCAGTACTACCTGTAGGTGCCCTTGAGCAAGAATCCTGACCCCCCATACCTGCTCCTTGATGGCATGCATCTGAACTCGCTGTGCATTCTCATTCTGAACGGTGGTCACATTGGCGGAGAAGGTTAGGGGTACTGTCCCCCTGGTAGGGCAGACTGGGGCCAGCTACTGCTCCTGCTCATGTTTAGTCAGAGCATCCCCTTGCCAGCCGCCCGGGCCCACACTGTTTAACCCTAGCCTTGGAGCCAGACAAATCCGCAAGCTCATGTTTTATTTCAAATGTGCCTCAACCCCCCCCCGTTGAGAAAGATTTCCAGCAGACCTGGCCCGGGTCACAGCCTTATGGGAGCGCTGTTTAAGAATTTGATGATGGCTGCCACTGATGTGTCACACGTTTCGTTGATCTGATTTGCTGCGGGTATATCCAATAGCGTCCAGAAGCATCTCGGTCTGCGCCGCTGATGATAGCGCCCCCATGGTAATCGAAAAATGAACGGGGAAGTTCCAGACTTAGCCCTGTTTGGGAATCGGTCCGGGGATGCCAGGCTAGCCTCAGCTTACCACAGTGTTGAATGACAGTACTCCACAGTCCCCCTAACGGGGGATGGACACGAGGAGGGTCCTTGCGCCAAGCCACAGAGTACAGGTATACCGTATACTGTATTCATATTTGCATTTGGATGTGCTTGTTGCAGCCCCTGTTCCTCCCGCCTCCCAGCCCAC
>NC_136936.1:16507550-16517550 GCF_949987615.1 Pollachius pollachius
GATGTCTTATCTCTGGGGAGCCTCTCGTAATTCATCCCCATGTTGTCAGTGGGAAAATGAGGCCCCTGCTTTACAGAACTCTTATAGTCAATCACATCACATCTGGAGGGCCTGGTGAGAAAGACCGTAATGAACAGAAGAAATGAGCGATAAAACACGTTGAGGAGAAGGAAATCATCTTGAGAGAACTTTAGTCTGCGAGGCATCCATGAAGGCTAATTAGGACATGGAGCAGGTTTGTCACGCTTTGGCAAAATGACACAAACAAAAACATAAATGGACATTAAAACGATGAGTGAGAATGACTGTCACGGCTGTTATAAAGAAACTAACCGTGACACGGACGGAATAAAAACATCTGACCTTCACAGCAAGTTCAAACACGTCTGTAATTTTCCTTCGAAAAGGCCTGCCAATTTTGAATAGCTAATGTGTTATCCTCGTGAGTCATGCAGTTGCCAAGTGGTTTAAGATGATGCTCGAGGGGAAATCCTTGCCACGTCGGAGCACCAGTAAATTATTTTAGCCAGTTGAGACGGTGTAGGCCAGTTTTAAATATTGTTTGTGATTTTTATCACATCCCTGTCACATTGAAACAGTTCAATTTTAGTTATAGACAAGCCTGCCTTTACCCTTTTAGACACTTTTAACTGTGTTAAACTTTTTATTACCATCAACATTCCTCAGCAACTGTATTGTGGTTTCACATAATTTCTGGAGCTTTGGCAAAGGTGGACCAGAGAGTCTAGTGATCATGGTGTTTGACCCCAGTTTACCTGCAGGTGTCCTTGCCCCTATCACAGTGAGGGTCCTACCTTAATGCCATGACCCTCCCTTAATGCCATTACCCTACCTTAATGCCATGCTCCTACATTAATGCCCTGACCCTACCTTGATGCCATGACCCTCCCTTAATGACATGCCCCTACCTTAATGCCATGCACCTACCTTAATGACAAGACCCTACCTGTTCCTCAATGACATGCATACACGTGGTGTAAGTTGGTTTGGATAAAATGGCAATTATTAAATTAGTAAGTAGCATCCAATAGGCCCAGCTTCTTCTGATCAATAAGTCTACAACTAGATGCTACTTTTGAGCTGCAGCCTTCATGCCTATCTCTGTTCTCTGTCTCTCTCTCTCTCTCTCTCTCTCTCTCTCTCTCTCTCTCTCTCTCTCTCTCTCTCTCTCTCTCTCTCTCTCTCTCTCTCTCTCTCACTCCACCACTCTTACTCCACCACTCTTCTCTGGCCCGCCTGGCGGCTTGGTCCATTACACTAGCCAGGCAAGGTTTTTTTACTTTGCTAATAAGACCTGACTGTAACAGTCACACACCGTAATGACCTCCCTTAAGATCTATTCAGCTCTATATGCATGCATGCACGCACACAAGAACACACACACATGCACACATAAGAACACACGCAGACAAGAAAACACACACACACACACATACACACACACTGCTGCCATGGTCCTGCCATAGAGGTCATTTCAATATTCATTCCTCCTGACAAAGTTTGTTTGAAAAGGTTGAGGTTAGGGGGAAGTTGGACATACCCAGCTTAGGGTTTAACTTATCTCTGCTTGTCAGCAGCGATACGATGTGCACATGCAAAAACACATTATACAGGTGAGGATCGGTTTACTTCTTTCTTTCACTCATATGATACGACATGCGCACACACACATACACACACGCGTTCCCATGCATCACGCACATATTCACACACGCACCCGAAAACTCACACACAGGCACACACCTTATACACACAACCATCCTCCTACGGGGATCTCTGACGTCATTGGGTTTGTGTTTTGTCTCGAAGGCGTGTCCCGAATGTGGAGAGGACTACTGCGTGGGCTGCTTTGCCAAGTTCCACCAGAAGGGGGCACTGAAGCTCCACAGGATGGTCCCCATTCAGGTGAGCAGGGCCACGCTAGAACACTTGCCCTCTTTTCCCCTCTCTCCGTCCTGCTCCGTCACTCCTCTGGTCTTAGTCTCGGAGTCAGTTCCGCGCTTGTTTCTCATGCACACTCGGATCACACTCTGCTCCCCCTGCCCCGAGGCTCTGCCCCTGTCCATTTGCATTGGCCGTCGATTCAACTTGTTTGTTGAATATCAATAGTTCTTCTTTCTCTCTTTTAAGTCTCGCCGTCTCTTCCGCTCTGTAGCTCTCGCTCGCTGTCTCTTGATCTCGCTCTCCCTCTCTCTCTGTTTCCTCTATCTCTTTAGTCCTACACGCATCAATCAGATACAAGTTGGCCGTACACAATCTTATAGTGTGTGTGTGTGTATTTGTGTGTGTGTGTGTGTGTGTGCAGTTCTCCCATTAAAAATATACATATATTATGCTTGATCGCACTCATAATCAAGCAGACTCACACACTCACTCACAAACGCACAGACACAAACGCCACACACAATGGCCAAAAGTATCAAGCAATGATCAATTGGACTATACAACGTTTCCATGGGCCTATTTTTTCATAATTATAACCTCTATTAATTTAACAATCCAAATCTATCATATTTGATGCGAGAAATCCCGCGTCGGTTGATGAGTTATGCTATTACTATTCATTATGTGAAGTTATAGAAATATGTACAGACAGATATATTCAATTACAACGCTCTATTTCAAATGAGTGTTGTTCCTAGCTCATGCATAACTAATTTGAGGAGTGTTCAACATTGGTATTTCAACATTATTCATTTCCATCAGCCAATAAAACAACTAAATCGCCCTACTCACACACACTGGTGGGAATTGCACTTAATTGGGATCACAGCACTCGCATCCCATTGGCTTTACTCATTCAATTTACGACAAGTTTGTTTCAAAAGTCAACATTTGTATTTTCATGATCATGTTGTTGTCGTACGCTGTGTTTATAACGAGTATCTGTTTACTAATGGACCTAGGGTGTAGGAATGCATCAGTATTGCATCTAGCCCTCCAATCAGGATCCAGGTTTTCCTCATGTACGTTCCCTGATAGGGAGCACAGCATCATGAACCTGCTGCAATGCAGTATCTGGCTGGTCGTACAATATCTGTGTGTGTGTGTGTGTGTGGATATGTCTGTCTGTGTGTACGTGTGCATGTGCGTGTGTGTGTGTGTGTGTGTGTGACTGTGTGTGTGTATGTGCGTGTAACGGAGGTGCGCTCCGTTGCCAATGCCATGTCATTAATTGTGATTAGTTACATAACATAAGATTATTCACAACACATTATGATTAGTAGTATTGTCATTATTAGTATTTCACAGTAGGACTCATATACCATTAATAATGGTACCATTAATAATGGTACCGCTAATACCATTCATATCTCTTTATTCGTTTTTCGGTGTGTGTGTGTGTGTGTGTGTGTGTGTTGCAGTGCGGGGTGAGTATGCGATCGCTTTCCCTGTAATAGAGAGCCGATGTAACTAACTAGCAGCGGTACAGAGCTGATGCGTTTTTATGCAGCTGTGGGTCTCACTAACTGCCGCTGAGGGCGTAGCAATACCACTGACCGACAGGCAAAGGGACACACACACGTACAGGAGCAGCCATGGGACTGGCACAGTGGCAGTAACCTCAACATGTTCTCCTTCTCTCCAACTCCTCTTTTTCTCTCCTTCTACCTCTCACTGTCTCTCTGTGTTTTCCTCTCATTCATCTCGTCGTATGTGAGTATATGTATTTCTCTGTGTAGTTTCTCTGTGGAGTGATGGTACAGTACATACGCACACACACACACACACACACACACACACACACACACACACACACACACACACACACACACACACACACACACACACACACAAACACACAAACACACACACAACAATAGTTTGGTTTGGCAGGACACATAGATTGGGGATTATGCGTGCGCAGCCGACGCAGGCTCCTCTATCTCCGCTGCTAATCCTGTTTCATTTGCCTTAGAAAGAACAAGGCGCTGAGAGAGTGCAAGGGAGAGAAAGAAGAGACACAAAAAGAATATTAATTTCATCAGTGCCTACTCAGCTGCTGTTTCCAGGCTCACACAGGCACACACAAGAACGAACTCACACACAGAGACACACGCACACAGACACAGGCACACACACACACACACACACACGTCACACGCACACACAGCTATCGTGCTGTTGGGTACAAGGTAAGAATTCCACAGTACTTACTTTAGATTTGAAGATTGGACTACGGGAAAGCACACACACACACACACAAAGTACACACACACAAACACACACAGTTGATGTTCTCTCTTCTGAACCTGTGTGGACTTAATGGATGTAAAAAGGTTGTGAGAACGTGAGAGAGAGAGACTGAGATAGAGAGACAGACAGTCAGAGAGACAGACAAGACAGGCAGACAGCATTGCATCTGGGATAGATCTGCTCTCTGAGAGAACCTGAACATCAGCACTACCGGGCAATCGATCAATCTATCAATCAATCATTTATGAGGCAAATATTGAAAGCATGCAAGGACACAAGTAGATGTTCTGCAAGGTTAATTTACTTGTGCTACTGCCACTGCTTGCCAAAACACAGTGAATGTTTCAGTGGGAGAAAGAACTAACCACGTTTGCAGATGCTGCTGATAGAGCCGCTTTGAAAATTTGGGGGAAACACTTGCGCTTGCACCTGTTTGAGTGCATTAAGGGTGATACGATTTTGCAGGCAATGGTGGGATCCTGTGGCTATAGGATTAGCATGGCGAGCGTAACTTTGGGTGACACCAGGATAAACTCATTCCTTATTCGCGTAACAAACGCGCTTATCCTATTTAATGTAAATTGGGACCCAAAAAAGCCCCTGTCCTGGTGGGGCTGTCTCTAATACAGAGAAGCTTCCAGACTTGAATCTAAATGAGTGATTGGGGAGGCCATTCGACACGTCCTCATGTGTACCAGGTTGAAGTTTTTATTTGTATTTATTGATCCCCACGGGGAGACTTTTCACCCCCACCCCCCCACACCCCCCCCTCGCCTCTTTCCGTTCAGAAGATGTTAGAAGCTGCGGCACGCAAGGAATAAAATTGGCCCAAAATAACCCAACAACAAATAGCCACGTTCACATCTGTTCAGCACCAAGTCCCGCCTGGTTGGTGTGTGTAACACTCCTTACAGTTCCTTGCCTTCGAAGGGGAGAATTATTCTGATTTATGGCCTCGGTTTAAAACTGGGGCCATTTCTGATCGGCAAAAACACAAATAAGCACGGAGGCAATGTCGCAATAACTGAACGTGCCGGCATTTTCAAAGCGGTGGCGCCGACCACCACCACCACAACAAAAACAACGAAAAGTTGAGCCATTCCATCACAACACACCCGAGCAGCTGCAATGGGTCCGGTTTGATCGAAGCCATCTTTCTCCGGTGACCCCCTCCTCCCCTCCTTTTCCCCCTCCTCCCCTCTGTTCCTGTCCTCCTCTTCCCCCCCCCCCATGCTCTGTGGTGAGGAGAGGAGAATAGGACGGCTTCAAGGACGCCACGGCGAGCTGTGGAAACGGGTTAACCCCGGCCAGCGCACTGGTCACTGTTGATTAATAGAATAGAGTAATGAATTCAGCCCGGCACGGCAGAGAAAATCTATCAGCACCCGGCTGTGTGTGTGTTGTGTGTTGGTGTGTGTGTGGGTGTGGATGTGGGTCTGGGTGTGTGTGTGTGTCTGTCTGTCTGTCTGTGTGTGTGTGTGTGTGTGTGTGTGTGTGTGTGTTATCTGCGTTGTTGGAATTTTGCCTACAATTTGGTAGATATTGGAGAGGACAGCTATATGTAATTGACTTTTTTTCTTTTTTCGTAAGTGGAGGGAAAGCGGTCTGCCATGTTGTGGGGCAAGAGGGAGTCGGAGAAATTGATCCCTGGCGCGCTGTCAATAATTAGAGTGCAACGTGTACACGGATAAACCGAAAGGAAAAATTTCGCTACACACACACACACACACACAGTCACAAGGACGCAAACAAGCACACATATTATCTAAACATTCCTTGTATGCATGCAGTAAACATACAAGTACACATGCATTATACACATTCCTAACAGCATTACACACACACACACACACACACACACACACACACACACACAGTAATATTTTGTGTCACAGCGTGTTTTTTTTTTTAACAGTAGGCAGGAGAGGTGCAGGCATTGACCAGACCAAGAGTTTATCTTTGTGATGCTCTGTGATGCAGTAGCGTCACAAGACCTTAGCACTTAAAATAATTAGGGTCTAACCTTTTAAATGGGACCTATCTAAAGTCTTTATAGCAGGTCTTGACTCACCGTCCTCTCTCATTAATGGACTTTATGTTTGATTTGCTTACGGTGCGGATACATGCGCTAATCAGCCAGAAATATATTTTCCCTGAGATTTTCATGTTGATCAATTGTGTGTTATTTTTACTTTGTATCGTATTTTGTATGTTCCATTTAGTTATTTCACTCATTCAATCCTCATCGCAGTTTCTAAATCAAGGAGATACCTTTGTTGTAGAACCGATGTTGGATTATAGCACAACAGACCTTTTAAATAGTAATTAATATAACGAAGCGAGACAAACATGTTGACAAACTCAATTCACAACACATTTAGTATTTATTTGGGAAGGGGTCGACGGGGGGTCGTGGTTTGAGTGCAAATCGAATCGCCCTGCAGTTGCTTCTAAATCGAACGTCCACATAATTCAACTCTGTCTCCTCTCCCACCACCGTTTCCCGGTCCTGACAGGCGGAGCTACAGACCCACGTCAGCACTCTGGCCGTTGTCAGCAACTTCCGCAGGCAAGTTAACCCCGGCGCGCGGCCCCGGGCCCGGGCCCCGGCCCCCGCCAAAGCGCCCACTTACTCTACAGCGGATCAATACCTCGTTCCCAGACCCCATCTCCCCCCTGACTCCCACGGCGGGCCCCACCCCCATCGCCAACCCCAACCCCAACCGTCCCCCCCGGGCCCCTGGCGACCCGGGGGGGAAGCGGACCCAGAGGCCGCCGCGAGCAGCAGGAGCGGGAAGACTAGGGGAGAAGGGCGGAGTCCCGAGCCGACCAGGGGGTGGGACAGACCTGCCGCCGCCGCCCTTTATCACACCGAACACGTCGGGGTGAGTTCGGAAACGCCACACACACACACACACACACACACACACACACACACACACACACGCACACACACACACACACACACACACGCACGCGCGCGCACGCACACACACACACACACACACACACGCGCGCACGCAGAGCTTTGACCGGCGCACAGGCAGGCGTGCACGCGCATACGCACACATTCACCCCATGCAGGCCCACGGCTACGCTCGCTTTTCACGTTTTCTTCAAGAAAAACATAAGGACTTTGGTGTTTTGCTGAAGCGTTGTATGGACTATCTTGACCATGCATGGGTGGAAATGAGTCATTCCAGGCTCGCGTCAAGGCTCTGGGCTCTTTCATTTCGCGCAGATGCAGACGTCTCCGGTAGACCCTGCAGTCGGGCGTAACAGGAGTCCACACAATGGTCTGTTGGTCGGCTTTTGTTTATTCAGTGGCTGACGCAGGACAAGCGCGGCGTCGGGGGCTGAATGGTTGCGCGTCAGGGCTAGCCGAGTTAGCACTCAGGTGTCTGCAGGGCTGAAGGACGCTTGTTTGCATGCAACAGCAACCAAGTGGGAAAGAGTGCCGGGGCAGAAATGATAAAGGCCTGTTAAGAGTTTTTTTTATTTTGGGCTGGGACTACGTGTTTCCGTTCCATTTCAGTTTCCAATCCGTTTTTATTATTTTTCTATTATTTTTATAATTATTAGCTCCTTGTGTTAGCCTGACAGTGCTTAGTTCCATGTGTGTGAACACAGCGTATTATCCTGCTGGAGTCATGCAGACGGTTTACCTGGATGACGACCCCCTGGTGACAATTGTGTTCCTCAGTGTGGACTCTCCATGTCTAATAACCGTACTCGTTGTTTTCGGATGGTGCGCGCTCGGAGCGTCAGCAGCAGAGCCTCCTCACAATGTATCCAAGACTACCTATTTACACAGTTGCCGCCATTAATTATTGAAGCACTTACGGACGGTCTTGACTCGTTGTTTTGTGCTTCATCTAAATAGCCTTTTTTGTTTTTGATGTATTAATCCAATTCGAATAAAGACCCTGAACAGTCTCTCGATTGATCTGTGACAACGTTCGTCAGAGGCGTGCAGTGCACTGAGTCTGGTTCGGTTGCTAGCCCAGCTGGACAGCTGGATGAAATTCACCCTAAATGACAGAGCTGGTCCAGAATCAGTCCTTGTTTGTCAGTGTGACGTCGGTGGTTCTGTTTTAGATTAGTGTTGAAACAATGTTTTTTTTCGGACTCACTGACCCTTTGTTGTTTCTACCTTCAGATATCTATATATTTGGTTACTCCTCTCTGTTGTTGGGTATAAAATCGCTATGCATGTGGTAAGACAAAGCAGGGAAAATTTAAACACGCCTAAAAGCACTTCAAAGCACATTTACAACTCTTCAGAGACACTTTAGGCTCTTGGCGTAACTCATTATTTATGACACTTTATAGGTTAAATAGTTAATCAAATCATAAAAAAAATTAAATCAAATGATGATTCAGATTAAAAATGGTCGTTAGTTGCGGCCCCTTAGTTAAGATAGCTTGTGTGTATGTATCCCTGACATGCCCACGTATTCGCGGCTTTGCTGAGGGAATGCTAAATTGAATTTTCAAACTCTCCCAAAGCTCGATAACTCAGTGGCTTGACAGGTGTGCTGGTAATAAACAGCGTGGCTGGTGATGTCTCGTGAGTGAGTGCGTCTCCCCGTCATTTGAGTTTTCTCATCGACGGTCCCAGGCTAGCATTTTGTAGCAGAAATAAAAAGTACCCAAGGAAGCCCTGATCGCTGTTGAAAGTGTTTTGGTTTGCTAACCGCTGGATATGGCTGGTGAGGGCGATGGGACAGCTGTCTGGGTTGGTTGGGTGGTTACTGAACGGCATCAAATGAATTTTGACAGCTTTCTGGTGCACACAAAGAAAGGCACATCATTTATTTTCAGCAGCCAATTTTTCGGCAAACCCCAGTAGCCAACAGTAAGAGCCACTCCATGACCGTGTGTGTTTCTCTTTTGAGAATTGCACTATATTTGTGTTTCAATTTTTTTGTGACCAGCGGTAGCTTGTTCTTATCCAATGTCATCTTCCTTGAAAAAAAAAGAACGCACACCCTACCCGTTTAAAATTTCCCATTGCTTTTCCAACTATTTTTTGACCTTGCACAAATTTAAGACGTCGTTCTGGGAATCTGGTGCTGCTCCGAGAACTGGCAGGCTTTCTACTATTGTCCAATATTCGTAATATATTTGTTCCACAGGCTTTGAAGGTAAACCATGCAGGGGATGGAGGAGACAAAGGGACGACAGACACCGAAGAGGAGGATGAGGAGGAGGATGACAGCAGCGGTGATGACTATGATGATGAAGATAATGAAAGAAAGATGGAGGAAGGACAGGAGGGAGTGGAGGGCTTATCCCTTCTGGACGGAGTGTATGACGAAGAGGACTCGGCTCTGGGCTTCCAAAAGGCTCTGAGGGAGTGGAGGGGCCAGGGGACCGGAGAGATGAGGAGGAGGAGGAGCGGGAGTAGCGAAGGAGGAGAAGAAAATGACGAAAGAGGCTGGACACCCGCCGAGGACCCTCCAGGTGTCTCTAACACGCACACACACGCACACACACACGCACACACACGCGCACGCACACGCACACACACACACACACACACGCGCACGCACACACACACACACACACACACACACACACACACACACACACAGATAGATCTACGGGCAAGCTTTAAGCAAGGGCCACATTTATCCACACAGAGACACACACTGATGATATAGCCTTTTAGGTGAAATTAGTTATCCCGTAACGAGTTACAGGAGTTTGGTTCCTTTGGTGTTACCCTAGTCAGTCACTCTCTCTCACTCTCTCACTCTAAATGCACACACTAAATGCT